>NW_014543980.1:291331-293551 GCF_000741045.1 Vigna radiata var. radiata | reverse complement strand
TTCATCTCTTGTGGTATCAAGAGAGGTGGTTTCTAAACTCTTACAAATTGTTTCTTTGTGATTGTAATTTGTAATTGTTTTGTGCTTAGTGAACTGTTTATCTTGGTTTGAGATAAGCGACTGGACGTAGGATTGGTAAGATCCGAACCAGTATAAAAATCATCTGTGTAAATTTCTCTCAACCTTACTCTTTTATTTATATTTATTATTTTCGTAGTAAGATAAATTGAGAAAAAATTAAAGGCACACGTTTATATTAAAACCCCTCTTGGTTTGTTATTCCACGCTAACAATTCCGCTACAGCCGATTCTAACAATTGGCATCAGAGCTCGATTTGATAGTTATTCAAATGGCAGGATCATATCAAACTTTTGCAGAGGGTGCCTCTATTAATAGACCAACTTTATTCACAGGTGAAAATTATGCATTCTGGAAGGTTAGAATGCAAATTTTTATTGAGTCTATTGATTGTGAGATTTGGGATGTTATTGCATTTGGTTCTTCTATTCCTACTAACAATTTGCAGGAACCAAAGCCCCGTATTCAGTGGACTGCTGAAGAGAAGAAAAGATTTCAAAATGATGTGAAAGCCCGAAACATCATTTCATCTGCTTTAACCGTTCACGAGTTTTACAGGATCTCAGTTTGTAAGACCGCTCAAGAGATGTGGGAAGTACTAAGAGTGACCCACGAAGGTACAGATGACGTGAAGAGAGCGAGAAAGAATACCTTGATCCAAGAATACGAAATGTTCAGGATGAAGCAAGGAGAAACAATTTCAGATGTTCAGAAACGCTTCACAAACATCTTTAATCATCTCATTGGACTAGATAAGTCTTTCGAAAATGATGAACTTAATATAAAAATTTTGAAATCTTTAGACAGGTCATGGCAACCAAAAGTGACTACAATTTCTGAGTCACAAAACCTCAACACAATGACTATGGTGGCATTATTCGGAAAGTTGAGGGAGCATGAGCTTGATCTTGGAAGACATGATGAAGAAGAAGCAAAAGCCAAAACTAAGAAAAAGAGTCTAGCCTTAAAATCTGAGGTAGAAAGGAGCAAGAACAAAATGGAAGATGAAGACTCAGAAGATGAAGAAAATCTGAGACTCATGATAAAAAGGCTCAACAGGTTCATGAAATCAAAAGACAAAGGAAGATTCAAAGTTAAAAAGAAAGAAAATCAAGAATCCTCCTCAAAATATAGATGCTATGGTTGCGGAGAAAGGGGGCACTTAAAAGCGGATTGCCCAAATCAAAAGAAGAATGAAGAAATAAAGGAAAAGAAATCCTTCAAGAAAAAGAAGGCCTACATCGCATGGGACGATTACAACGAAACAATTTCTTATTCGAGCGAATATGATGAAGAGGCAAACATTTGTTTAGTGGCAGACGACGACGCTGGAAGCCAAGTAAGTACATCTAGCGATTCTGATAATTATAGTCAATTTAGTGAAAGTGAATTGCATGAAACTTATGCTGCTTTACTTGTTGAATCTGAAAAATTAGATAAAGCTCATAAGAAATTCAAAAAGGATTTCAAAAATTTAAAATTAAATTTTGAAAATATTTCAGAAGAAAATAAAAATTTAAAATCAGATTTTGAAAATATTTCTCAGGAAAATAAAAGTTTAAAATCAAATTTTGAAACTATGCTTGAAGAGAATAAAAATTTGAAAAATAAAGTTTTATTTTATGAAAAAGGTAAATTTACTAGTAGTGATGAATGTGCATCTTGCGAAAATTTTAAGAAACTGCTAGAACAAACAACCTTAGGAGAATGCAGTAAAAATAATGAAAATAAGGTTGTTAAAAATAAGTATGTTCTTAAAATTAAAAATAAACATAATAATAAAACCCGTAGAACATGGGTAGAAAAAGGAACAACTTATAGGAACACAAACTTTATATCATGCTTTAATTGTATGAAAAAGGTTCATACCTCAAATAAATGTAAAATGATTTCATTTTTTTTAAACCAAAGGACAATGTTTATTTATTTTTTTAAATTATTTTAATTTTAGAAAAACAAAATTTGAGAAAATTTTATTCCAAGCATGTTGTCTTTGATAAAATTGTGGACCTTGAGGTAAAACCTCTTGAGTCAGTTGAATCAGATGCATGTAATAATGAAGACTTGCAAAAGACAACAAAAGAAGAGAAGAATGATGACAATCCCCAAGACAAAGATCTCAACAAAATATCATTACACAA
>NW_014543980.1:280203-291206 GCF_000741045.1 Vigna radiata var. radiata | reverse complement strand
TGATTTTTAAAGATCTCTTATGATTGATTTTTTTTTTTCATTTTGTGCCTTTTTGTGCATTTTTGAAAATTTAGCCATATTTTTGTATGCTTTAAAATTCCTATATTATATGGTTCAATGTATGATTTTATTTTTATTTTTATTTTTTTTAAAAAAAATCTTTAGCCTAAAATTATGTTTTAAATCTCCTATTCTGTATTTTTGAATAAATATTTAAATTTGAAATATATTGGGCTCATATTCATACATGTTTTTTATTAAGGGGGAGTATTATCTTAGGGGGAGAACACGAAACACAACTTTTTAATTATGATCAAAAAAGGGGAGAAAATGTTTAAAGCTTATTGTTATTCTCTAATGCTCTTTTCCTCCATAAGTTGTGTTCTTATCCAGATTATTACTAAAAGCTTTAATTCAAAGGAGTTTTTGATCATCACCAAAAAGGGGGAGAATGTTAGCAAAATGGTGAAGATGAAGTTTTGATGATGCCCACATCAAGTCAAGATTTATCAAGATTCATGAAGATCCTTTGAAGACTTTTTTTTGTTATGAAAAGCTTTCGTAATAATTGTATTTTATTGTCTAGGACTTAGATTTTCATTGGTTTTGATTCCATACACTTTCATACATTGTAATTAGTGTTAAGAGTTAAAATCGTACTGTTTTAGTCGATTAAAACTAGTATTAATCGATTAAAACAAGTAAAAGCTGAAAACTCAACTTTTGCTGTTTTAATAGATTAAAATTCATTTTAATCTATTAGATAATCGATTAGCTAATCGATTAAAATTCATTTTAATAGATTAAAAGTGACCGTTGGAGGTTTCAGATTTGAAAACTAGTCGTTGTACTCATTTTAATCGATTAACACTAATATTAATCGATTAAATGCGTTGAATGGTCAGTTATAAAGAATGGAAGAGTTTTTGCTTGAGTCTATTTATAGGCTCTCTTTTTCCATCAACAAAAACTCTTCCCTTACGCTAAAACACTCAGAACTCTTTGAGAAATGTGTGTTCTTGTTCGGCTTGTGAAACTCTTGTCTGTGGAGCTGGTGAAGTGCTACTACGGTGACAGAGGAAATAGCCGGTTCATCCTTGGTGCGTCGGAGGAGGTGTGTGGAAGAGGATCATCCTTCNTGAAGTATTCGGAGGAGGTGNCTCATCCTTTGTGAAGATTCAAAGGAGGTGCANGTTCATCTCTTGTGGTATCAAGAGAGGTGGTTTCTAAACTCTTACAAATTGTTTCTTTGTGATTGTAATTTGTAATTGTTTTGTGCTTAGTGAACTATTTATCTTGGTTTGAGATAAGCGACTAGACGTAGGATTGGTAAGATTTGAACCAGTATAAAAATCATCTGTGCAAATTTCTCTCAACCTTACTCTTTTATTTATATTTATTATTTGCGTAGTAAGATAAATTGAGAAGAAATTAAAGGCGCACGTTTATATTAAAGCCCCTCTTGGTTTGTTATTCCACTTTAACAATTCCGCTACAGCCGATTCTAACACTTTCTAGAGGGAACATTTAAAACGTGGGAGACTGTGGCAGCAAAGTTTGTCAACAAATATTTTCCGCATTCAAAGGTCACTCAGGGTAGGTTGGATATCTCCTCATTTAAACAGGGCATGGAGGAGACTCTCGGTCAAGCTTGGGAGAGATTCAAAGGTTTATTGAGGAAAACGCCAGTCCACGGGTTTGACAAGACTACTCTATTTCTTGCATACCTTGGAGGTTTAAACACTCAGTCGAAGATGATGCTTGATGCCTCAACTGGAGGTGATATCAAAAGGAAGACTGAAGATGAAGCCTACGATTTGATCGAGAGTATGGCGCCTACTGAGCAAGAGACATAAGGTGAGAGGGGCGCAGCTACACAGAAAAGGGGAGTTTTGCATTTGCCTGCAGATGATTCCATGCTAGCTCAGAATCATCTTCTAAATCAAAAGCTAGATAACTTGACAAAGATGCTTTCTCAGCTTCCTAAAGAGATTAGGAATGTATCCAATGCACAACAACTTTGTGACTTTTGTGGTGGTGACCATATTAATGGTCAATGTGCTATGCCAGAAAATATGCAACAGGAAGCAAACTATATGAGTAACCAATTTCAGTATAGGCAGGGGAATTTCAACCATGGCAATTCTGGCCAAGGTTGGAAAAACCATCCTAGTATTGGACAATCTTAAAGTAACCCATCTGGACAATCAGGAAGCTTCCTTAACAACAGACAACAGCAGCCTTCACCCTTGTGGCAACAGGTGACTCATTTGACAGAGACTGTCAAAGACCTAAATGACAGATTTGAAAATTTTTTGAAAGTTTACGAGTCTCAACAAGCAGCTGATCAAGCCAATTTCAGATCTTTAGAGATGCAAATTGGTCAATTGTCAAAAAGGGCGGAGACCACAAAAAAGAAGCACTTTAGGGCTAATACTGATGTTAACCCTAAAGAAGAGTGCAAAGTTGTCATAACCAGGAGTAAAAGGAAAGCTGAAAAGGAAGTTACTGAAATTAAGAGTAGTGAAGAGGAAGAAGAAAAAGAGATTATTGAGTTGAGCAATAGTGAGGGTGATGAAGAAGAGAAGGAAATTTTTATCCAACCAAAAAAGAGTACTCATCTGCCAAAAATGAAGGATCTAGGGTGTTTGACTTTGCCTTGTGTTATTGATGATTTTGATGTAGGAGGAGCTATGCTAGATTCTGGATCAAGTATTAATATGATGCCCTTACGTTATTTGAAAAAAATTGGAGGGCTAGTATTAAAACCATATGAAATTACTCTAACAGTGGTGGATCGTTCAACTAAGAAGCCATATGGTATGGTGGAGGATGCAATTGTTCGTATTGAGCAGTTGGAGTTCTTGATTGATTTTGTGGTTGTGGGTCTAGGAAAGGATGAAAAGATTCCAGTGATTCTGGGAAGACCTTTCATGGCAACTTCAAAATTGCTTTTTAGTGTCTATACTGGGAGGATCATTCTAAGAGATCAAGAACAGGGGTTGTTGTATGAAGGCTCTAAAGAGGATAACGGGAGAGCAAAGAGGAGAGCCAGACATAAAAAGTTGAGAAGAGAGGTTGCATCTAAAGAAAGCACAGGTACTGATACTGATACTGACAGTTGTAATGTTTTGCAGGTACTTGTGAGTGAAGAAGGATGAACAATCCACCATAAAGCGAAAGAAGACCCATTCTGACCAGGTATAAAAGTGAAGTACAAGAAGAAGGAGTGGGTGGTAAAAGAGCTCAAAGAGAAAGGAATGGTGGAGATTGAAGCACCATACTCCAGACGTACCAAGAAGGTGGATAGAAGAAATCATAGGATTTGGTGTACTAGAGACACCAACACGAAAGAAAAGACGTGAATTGCTAGAGGAATAAATTGTGTTGTAAAATAATTTTTTTTTAGTATAGGGTTATTTTTTTTTTGGACATGTAATTTCTTAGATTTTTAAACAATTTTTGGGTAGCATCTACTGAGGGATGCTAATTTTTATGTATCTACTGAAGGATACAGGTAAGTACACCTACTGAAGGGTGTTGGAAAGCACTTACTGATGAGTGCTAGACAGGTTTGGGTTAGGCTCGTGATGCTAAACAAGCACTTCCTGGGAGGCAACCCAGTTGAATATTTCTTGTTTTTAACTCTGTTCTAAGTACATTAGATGTTTGAATGTTGCATTTGAGGGGCGAAAGGCATGAAATTAAAAAATTGAGGGTTGAAATCAGGTTTACATGGCTAAGAACGTTTAGGCAAGCAAAGAAGATAAAGGAAAATTTTAACACTTACCGCTGAGCGGTCCACTTTACCGCTGAGCGGTGGCGGCGCACCCCAAGCTCAAGCTTTTGAAAGCTGAGCGTTTTTGGGTTTTCTGCACTTTGAAATCTCTTCTTTGCAGTTTGCCCAAGCGGTCTCCCTAAGCCCTAACACCCAAATTTCTGGCTTTCCAAAAAGATTTCCTCACTTTTCCCATCACCCACTCACAAAAACCTTACTTTTTGAACATTCCATTGGGGGTTATTGGTGAGAGCTTTGCATCGGGAGGCATTCATCATCAATTGGAAAGAAATTTTGCAAGCATCTAGTATCTCCACTCAAGTAAGTTGTGCAATTATATTCCTAGAGTTTCTAAATTTGAAATTTGATGAAGAAAATGTGTAGGAACTTGATAAATTAGGGCTTTTGATTTCTATGCATGAATTGATGAAATAAAAACCGTTTGAACCGATTGATTTGCATGAATTTGGTCTGAATTGATGAAACTAGGAATAGAGTGGAGATTAGGGCATTTTAGAAAAGGTTTTCGAAAAACCTTAGCCGCCGTTGAGCGGTCTGTTTTGACGCTGAGCGGTGGTGCGACTAGAGGCAAACCGTTGAGCGGTCTCCTTAGACGCTGAGCGGTCTACAGTGATTTTTCCTGAATGCTTAAATTTTGATGTAGGGATGCTGAGGGGCCCTGTTTTTCCCTCAGTGTTAGCTTGTGTTTGGTTTGGAATCTGATTGATGATGTGCTAACCCCTAATGATGTATTCTATGGTCTTTGGAATTTTACTTTATGTAGAAATGTCATCATCATCAAGAAGGGTGAAGAATCCTGGTAACCAGAGGAAGGAGCCTGAGAGGCCACAGAGATTTAATTCTCCTAGGTTCCTGTCTAGGAAACATGAGGAACACTGTCACTGTGTAGGAAAGGAGGCTACTGATGGAGAGGAGGCCACTTTCATTCCAAACGTGGCTCCTGAGTTTGGAGCAGAGATTTTGAGGAGAGATTGGGAGAGGCTGACCACATATCCTGCACCAGCCATCATTGAGCTGGTGAAGGAGTTCTACACGAACGCCTTAACCAGAGGAGGAGTATCGGCTAGGAGGTACATGAGCTATGTCAGGGGGCGGACTATCAGGTATGATCCTGACACCATTAACAGCTTTTTCGGCACTGAGTGGCCAGGTGAGCAGTGCCAGTATGCAGCCTACGTTAGTGGGTACAGGGACATTGCGAATATCGAGAGGGTTGTGTGACTTCCTGGAAGGAATTTTCAGAACAACCCTAACAGAGTGCCCGTCAACATAAAGAGGGCAGATTTGACGCCTCTGGCGTGATACTGGATGTCATTCACTCATGCCAACATCCAGCCATGCTCCCACGTTTCCAGAGCTATGCTACTATTGTGAGTTGCAGGACACCGTTGAGACATCCATCCCTGATTACTTTTCTGTTCCAGCAGGCTGGGGTGGACACTGTAGTTCCATCATATGAGAGGCGTCAGAAGGCCATAGATGCTTCTTACTATCAGCAGTACTGTGCAGAGGAGGAGGCAGCCAGAGCAGCACCTAGGAGACGTCCTAGGAGAGCAACAACACAGTAGGAGGATGCACCTGCAGATGCACCGGCACAACACGCTGAGCCATTCCAGATGAGGGACATGTACATGTCCATGATGGAAGCTAGGATGGAGTCTTTGCACAGAGAGCAGATAGCTACTACCGAGATGATAATGGGGCTATATGATCAACCACCAATGCACAGGTGGACTATGGATGAGTTCCATAGTGCTATGGCTTGGCCTGAGGAGCAGGCACATGGTAGTGGGTCTAGAGCAGCTGGAGCACCAGGTGGAGATGAGGATGACCAGGAGGATGATGTTGAGGATGCAATGGCTGGTGGTGAGGATGACTCAAATGAGGATATGGACTGAGAGGGCATCTACTGATGGATGCCAAAGCTTAGGACAGGGATTTTTCTTTCACTTTTGTACTTTTGATCTTTTTTTAGAATAGGTTGAATTTTGATTGTTAGTGTCTATGCTTGGCTTGTACATTGTTTCTGAAAGTGGTTTGACTGAATGAAATGCATGATGAGTCTATTTGATGATGATTGGATGTGAATGATGATTGAGAATGTGTTGCATGTGATATCCAGGTGAATGGTTCACAAGCTATATGAACAGATGTGTGGTGATTTATGATTGTGGTCCTGATGCTAAGCAGGGTGTATGAATGAATGATGTGTGAGAAAACATGATGTGTGAGGTTTTGAGCTCCAGAGTATTTATTGATGTATGTACTATTCACAGGGAAGCATGAATGATATTGCCCAAGTCTTGATAATTGATTAGATTGCATGTGTATGTCATATGATCAAGGCCATGTTTGGAAGCCCCTACTTAGCTAAAATTTTTGCCTAAAATTATTAAAATGTTATATCCTTTTTGAACCTTGGCCTTAAATAGGATGAAAACCCTTGTTTTGAAATTATTTGCCTTGAGTTGGGTTGAGAATAATTGTATGTATTGAAAAGGTTCAAGTTTGGGGTTGTTTGGGGAAAATTGAAAAATAAAAGAAAGACATTGAGCTCAAGTGTTGAAAAAGAAAAATGCATGAGAAAAGAAAAGAGAATGAAAGAAAAAACATGAAAGATGAGCTCAATGTAAAATAAAAAGAAAATGGAAGAAGTTAGGAATGAGTGAGATTGGTGAAAAAGAGAGTTGTACTTGAACTTTGAATGTTAAAATAACTCTCTTGATTCAAGGATTTTGTGATCCAGAAAAACCAATTTTTCTTGTTAGCCCAGCCTCATTACAAGCCTTGGAAAAGTCCTTGTGATGGCATTTGCATGTGAGAATGTTGATTGNTTTAGATGAAGGGCAATTTTGTTTCATGTGACATGTGAATAGTAGAGAGTTGAGTATCTTCTTAAACACTTGAGTGATTGAGTGAAACGCTTGCTTGGTGAGAATTGATAAATCTCATGTGTACATCTATGCTTAGTGGATTGATCATTCATGAGTAAAACATCTGTGGAAAATATGTGATTATGTGAACTGAATTGGATTGAAAGCATGCATGCATCTTGATGCGATTCCACTGAAAATCTGAATTGAGTAGTTATTGTCATGAGAAAAATGAATTTTTGAAAATGTTGAACTATTTGATGAAAAAGTGGAAAGTCAAGTTTTGTCTTGTTTGCTTGAGGACAAGCAAAATTCTAAGTTTGAGGTTGTGATAACGGTCTAAAAATCGTTATTTTCATGCATAAATTTGATATCAAAACACACCTTTTGTGGCTTAGAATCAAGTAAAACACTTAAGTTGAGTCACATGAGAGTCAAAAGTTGTTTTTAGAGATATTATGCTTGTTTTGCATTGTTTTGCATTGTTTTGCAGGGTTTTGATGGTAATTGAAGATGGAAGTGAAATAGGAAGGTCTTAAACTGAAGAAAGAAGAAGAAAAAGGAAGAAAAAAATAGTCTATGCACCGCTCAGCGCCAAAAGCCATCGTTGAGCGCCAGGATTCGAGGTGAAACCACTGTTTGGCGCCAGGAGGAGACGCTGAGGGTCCAGAGCGACTAGAGGCAAACCGCTCAGCGGTGAAACTAACTGCTGAGCGGTGGTGCGATTAAGGGGAAACCGCTAAGCGGTTAAATTTGACGTTGAGCGGGGCTTCAATTTTGTTACTTTTATTCTCTATAAATAGCCCTAGTGCGATTCAAATCATATTCTTTTGGCAGAGGAAGACGTCCAGAGCTGTTCTACACACCTTGGAGGAGGTTTCTTGGATGCTTAGGCTCCAATCTACCAAATTTAGGGTTCATTCTTCCATTCTTTCATTGTATTTCATCTAGTTTCACCATGTCTATGGTGAACTAAACCCTTTGTTGTTGGGGAACAATGTAATCTTTTGAAACTCTCATTTAACTGAAATTCTTATTATGTTTATATGCTTGCATATGCTTTAATTATCAATTGTTGGGTTTCTTATCTATGCTCAAAGCTTTTATCGTTTAACTCATTCGATATAAAGATGTTTGCCTTTGTAATGAACTGATAGGGAATTCCTTGATTAAGCAATACCACCTAGGAATAAGGGTAGGATGATCAATTGTATTTGCTTCTGTGATGCATACATTGCTAATTGCTAGGGGAGACTAAGAATAGTAAGCCGGTAATTAGTAGTAGGCTCTTCTCGCCGAGGAATCGGGTTTAGGGTAGACTAAAAAAGTTTGCATGATGTAAGACCCTAAAAATTTTAGAGCATAAATTTTGTTGCTGATAGTTCCTTGTTGGTTTAGTGGTTGTGTTTTAATTTTTGCTTGATGAATAAATTATTTATTTATTTTATTAATTTATTTGATTCTTTCTAGTAGGTTAGAAGTTGTTGTGCTTTGGTTATTAATTATTTTATTCATCATAGAGTATACGTGCATTAGTAGGAATTAAGATGTGGTGCAAAGAAAGTAATTGGTGGGGCCACTTAGTGCATTTAAAATTTTGGTTAGTAAACAAAAAAAAATATAAATAGATAAAATAGGAGGGTCAGTTTTTTTTTTATGGTTTTGCAAACCGTTTTCTCGAAAAGAAAGGCTTTAGGGGGGACGAACAAATAGGGTTAGTGGATATGTGAGTTATAAAAAGTAGAAAGGCAAAGAGAGATGAATTATCTTTACATACAAAGTTTGGAAACGGAGATAAAAGTAGTGTGTGTATTGGGAGATAGTTGCTGGAAGATCATAAAAGTGTTTTGAAGTTGTACTCGGGAACAAGAACGTGAGCTTGGAGAGGTGAAAGTTTTGGCTTGAAACCTTGAGTAAAGAAAGGAATCCAGGACCATCCAAGGTAAGGGAAGCTAACCCTATTGTATTTTTGCTTGTCTTTGAGGTATATATGTTGGGTTATGAGTATCAAGGGTTGTAACATGAATTTGTGAATCTCACTAGAATGATATTTGCGAACCTGTGAATCTGTATCAAGGATTATGATTAATGTACGGGTTGGTAGAGAACCTTAAGTCAAGGGATTTTGTGTTCTTTTCAAAATTTTGTTGTAGTTCTTTATTTATTAATGGTATTCAGGATAAGGTATTGATGGGTATAGAAATTATGAGAGTGTGTTGGGGTATCATAGGTATTTTGGAAAGAAAAGCTTGGAGAGTGCACAAATAGATGTATGTGGAACTGTATAGGGAACACGGTAAACAAAACATAGTTGTGTGACTTGGTAGAGAAATATTACATGAATGAAAATGAATTAGGATGAGTAACAGGGTTCAAGGTTACATGTACTGGGGTTTTATAAATTATATGATGCAGAGGGTATGAAGCTATATATGTTAAGAAAATCTTTTGAAATGTACGCATGTGAGGAGATCAATGTACCAAGGTCTAAGGATGGTTGCTTTATCATTTAATGATGAGAGGAGAATTACGAATAAATGCTAGAAAAGTATGATTTTATTCATGAAGTAAAGTTTCCATGAAAAGAGTTGCATATGGTATGGTAGGAAAATCTAGTACAAGAGAGATATATACATAAAGAGTATATTGTCAATACAAGAATTAGAGAAATAAGGTATATGAAATATAATGAATATGGTTAATAATAGTAGGTGAATGAAAATCGGGTTCATGGGTTGTTAATAAGAGTATGGAGTTGATGACTAAAGGCCGTCATGGTTGTTTTAACAGAAACAATGTTTGTAGTATGTTACAGGGATGAATAGAATCAAACCTTGGTTATTGCGTGGGCCTAAGTATGTTTGTATATTGTATTTTATGTATTTGAAATGACATTATATTCGGAGGATTTATGATTTATGACTGACGTTAAATTACGTTAGTTTACAAATTATATCATATTAATTTATAAATTATATTACATTACGTTAGTTTATAAATCATATTATATTATGTTAGTTTATGAACAATTGTTAAATAAATAATATTCTATTAGGTTAGTATAAGAGTGATTTTATATTAATAAAAGGTATTATATTAGGTGGTGCAGGAGATAAAGTTTTTTTTTACGTAATATCTAATTCTTTAGAATTGATTTACGTGATTTCTTTGAGTTTTTATGTTGTCAGAGCATAATGGTAAATTATACATGCATTACATTTTGATAAGTTGTTTACTGATAATGGCAAACAAAAATATGTAAATTCGGAAATGGCTACGGACAGTGTGGATGCACGAGAGTTTGTCTAGTTCTAATTCAATAGGGACACAACTATTGTCTATTCGTTTGATATTTTTGGCATGATTTTATCTACGATAGAATACTATGGGTTTGACAAAATTGTATGTCAGGATGATTACAAATTACCTTTCCTCTTGTGAGAGGGTAGAAAGGTGGGTCTCTTCATCTATGACAGGCGGTAGAAGAGACAAGGTTCGAGTGTCACTCTTTCCTCTTTCGAGAGGGTAGAAAGGGTAGGATGTCTCGCCCGTAGGTTTTCCAATCGAGCTAAGTATAGTGCCCATTATGAAAGTAGCGGAGTTTTTACTCTTAAGTCTTGAGGAACAGGGGAGATATATCTGAAGCTGCGGTGAAGGATGACTCGAGCTATCCTATTTTGGTGAATTTGGTGAACAGGTGACCTGTTTTGGTGAACAAGTTTTATATGATAGGGTACAAAGGGACCACGTGTGTGTTCTTGGATTTTTGGTGATGGTGTACTTGATTAAATATGTCATGTTAACTCTATTACTTTGTTAATAAAAAAATTTATGTATTGATAATTTATTAGATGATGAATTTGGTAGCTTACCCTTATTGTTTGTGTGTGAATGCGATGATCGTATAACTCGTGTTGTTATACGGGAGAAAATGGTAATACAAATGTTCCAGTTGATGATTAGAGCGGCAAGAAGTTGGGGAGAAACTGGGAAAGATTTCTTAGAACATTTTCAGTTAATTTGATTTAATCGTTTTTAGAAGTTGACTTGGAAGTTGCAAGTTTGTAATAAATGTTCTTTTAATTGGATTGTAGTGGATTAATGTTTATTTTCCCAGTCTAAGATTTATATGAATGTTTCTTTGTCTTTCGATTTAAAAGAACATTTTTTTTTTCTTGGAACAATCAAAAATGGGATGTTACACATGACAATTAGATAATAAAGCTAATTAATAAGAAGAGTAGATAAAAGAGAGTGGATAAGATGAAATTGTAAACCCCAACAACTCCATTCATCCATATCTTTTTCTTGCCAATTGAATCAATTGCATT
>NW_014543980.1:271276-273253 GCF_000741045.1 Vigna radiata var. radiata | reverse complement strand
AAGAGTAGATAAAAGAGAGTGGATAAGATGAAATTGTAAACCCCAACAACTCCATTCATCCATATCTTTTTCTTGCCAATTGAATCAATTGCATTTACATGTTTATTTTTGTTCTTGCATTCACCCACAATAGTTATTTTTCTACAAGACTTATAAAATTGATTTACATGAAAGTTAAGGCCTAAGAGTCCTTTAGGAAAAACAATACTCGGACTTACCCGTTTTATATTACTTGATAACAATCTGGTACACTTACTAGGGACTTAACAGGAACAAAATTTAATGGTTACTATAAACCATGGAAAACAAGCCTACTTTGGCTTAAAATACTTTAGCATCCAAAACACTTAGAGAAAGATAAGGTGACCGAGACACTTACTTGATTTCAATTGAAACCAAAAAAAACAAAGGAAGAAGAAAAGACTACCTTTTATGTTATATGTGAGATAGAACTAGTAGAAGGATGCCTAAGTTAGCCCTAAAAATATCCCTGTGTCATCTTGGTTCAAATACCTCCCTAACCTTTCAAAGTAACCTTGACATGGAAAGAATAAAGTAAAAATCCCAAAGAAAAATAATTCATATACGATATATGATACGCGGGGCCCAAACCCACCAAATAAAGAACAACCCAAGAACATGGAGAGGGGTAAAATGGTCATTTTTACATAAGGAAGGGGTGTGTCTAGCATCATAGGGGTGGCATTAGTTTTTCTATCCTCCTTATGCGCATAGCTTTTGTATCACATGCTTCATAAAGCTTTCTAGAAGCCATCCACATTTAGCACATGGTTTATTAGTAGGAATGAGATCTGAAACGTGTAGATGAGTTTTCCCATGCATAGCCGAGAGGTTGAGTTATAAAACCTCCTTGGCATAGTTGTATCTTCACTTTTGGAATCATATTGTTGAAACTCTGCTGACATGATTAGCAAGTTCCTCTCCAAGAGTCATCTTCCTAGCTTTTCTTCCATTGCAACTTCCTTCCATATCATGGGAGCCTTCTGAGTTGTGATTCATTCTTCTAAGCTAACATTCATCTCCCTTCACCATAGTTTCACTACTTCCGCTGCCTACCATCCTAAAACTTCCAACAACTTTACATTGATGAGCATCCAGATCTGGCTTGCTTTTGCCGAGCATTGTTCCATTGAAGTGCTTCAACCGTTCTGCCTCATTCTGCCTCTGAACTCACGGATCTGCAAGCTACCTCATGCATTGACGTATCAATATATGTCTTGTTACATCATGAATAAAATGAGGATTATTATTAACCAACTACAAAAAAACTCAAGGTTGATATATCTTGTGTAGTGCACAGATAATTGTATCATAAATATAACATTTATATTAATCAACTATAGAATAATTCCCCACATTATTAGAAACACTATTATTATAATAATAATTATTATTATTTTAATGTATTGAACTATGAAAGTGTTACAATTATACTTAATTCATATAGATTACTGCACTTGTGAGTTTATCAGATAGTAGTGTAAAAGACAATTGTGTATTACTCGTCAAACCGAATTGTTAAAATTTTTATGAAGACAAACAACTTTCTTTTATAGATAATTACTTAGAAACTTGCCTCAGCGGAAAAATTTTATTAACAAGAAAGGTAAAAATCTTTTGGCCTCACATGAGAAGGGATGTTCAAAGGCATTGTTTTAAGTGTATCACTTGCTTGGAATCAAAATCTAAATCAATGCCTCATGGACTTTACACTCCTTTGCATGTTGCGTCAACCCCTTGGGAAGAAATTAGTATGGATTTTGTATTAGGACTTCCCAAGACTGCTAGGGATTTTGATTTTATATTTGTGGTAGTGGACAGATTTAGCAAAATGGCTCATTTTATACCTTGCCACAAAATAGATGATGCAAGCAACATTGCTAAGCTATTCTTTAGAGATGTGGTTAAACTTCATGGTCTACCTAAAGTCATAATTTCGGATAGAGATACTAAATT
>NW_014543980.1:267677-270501 GCF_000741045.1 Vigna radiata var. radiata | reverse complement strand
AACTTCTGTTGACTTTGTTCATCAAGAAGGGGTATCCAAATCTAAGTTTATCAAAGAATTACATCAAAGGGTAAGAGTTCAAATTCAACAACAAAATGAGAAATATGCCAAGAAACACAATAAAGGTAAAAAAGAGTTAATCTTCAATGAAGGTGATCTAGTTTGGATTCATCTTAGAAAGGAAAGATTTCCTCAATTAAGAAAATCCAAACTTAATCCTCGAGGAGATGGACCTTTTCGAGTTGTGCGGAAGATAAATAACAATGCTTATCAAATAGATCTTCCCCCAGAGTATGGAGTCCATTCTACCTTTAATGTATCTGACCTTAGACCTTTTGCAGGCTATGATTCTGAGGAAGAGGATGTTTCTCTGGATTTGAGGACAAATCCTTCATAAGAGGGAGGAGATGATACACGGGGTCCTAACAGGCTGCATCCAGGTCCTAAAACAAGAACTACAGCAAGAACTTAACAAGCCAACACCAGAAGGTCAGATATTTTTCACATGTTTTAAATGGAAGCCAGGACATCAGGATCAAGAGCCAAGATGGTCCAAAGAAGGAAAGGGCTAGAAGCACATTATTTCCACATGTTTGGCACGACATATGAGCTTGCATAAGTGTATACACATGTATCATGTGCCACTTAGAATAGGTTTTATTTTTCACATGCTAAAATAAGACTTCTAGAAGGGAAGCACATGTAGCACATGGCTGTCTACGTGGATTCAGATCCACATTTCACGGAGCCATGCATTTTCCTTGCCATTGCCGAGGGGTTCTCCTATAAAACCCACAAGGAAGCTTTTGTATTTCACTTTTGGTAATTGAGAGATTATTTGCTGATGAATCTTCTAGCTTTTCTCCACCGAGAGTCATTCAACTTGTGCTTCTTTTCCTTCTCCTCTAGCTTCCTTCCTAGATAGGGCTTTTTGAGCTAGATTCCTTGACCACCACAAGCACTTCATACATCAACCTCAATCATCACCCATATCCTCCGCTGCTGCTATCTCAATTCCCTTAACCACTCAGATCTGCTGCTGCCACTCACACACTCGGTTTTCTCTTCATAGCCTTCTCCACCGTCACTGTTCCATTGCTTGAGCTCATGGATCTGAACTATTTTCCAAGGCTGGAGGTATCATTTGGTATTCAGAGCAAGGTTCCAGAAGCAACCGTGAGCTAAGTCATCTTTCCATTTCGTTTCACTGTCACAGTTTTTCTTCTCTTTTTTAGTCATAATTCGGTACTGTTGCATTAAATTTCTTTTACAGTAGGTTCTGTTTGTGTGTCTTCTTGTGTGCTAGCCTATCTTTGAGTGTTGATTCTTCATTTTATTCGGTCAATCCATTGTTTAAGTCATTTTATTTTGAGAAATCAATTCTGTCATGTATCAATTTTTTTCTTGTTCATCAATTCTGTTTTCTTTTGAAAACTGTGTGTTCTGCCATTGTTAAATCTGATTGAAGCTCAACATCTATGCACATGATAATCTTAATGATGAGCTCAAGTGCATAATTTGTGTTGAACAATTCAGATCTGTGATACAGAGTTGATGCAAGCGTTGCTTTTATTCGTTGCAGTCATTCAATTTGATTTTTCAATTTTTGATTTTGTGCTAAGTGATTTTTCTGGATAATCCATGATGTATACCATGTTAGCACTAAAATGATGCTGCAAAAGGTTGGATAACATCATTAGAAATCTCACATGAGTCAAATCTGCAGTTGACCGAACTGCACTTCCTTGATTTTCATTTTTATGGTGTTTTTCAATCTGGTTCAGTAGTAGACCATTGCTGGACATCTTTAAAATTGATTCCAATGCTTTCTTCAAGTTTTAAATGATAAATATGGATGCAAATGTTGGTCCAAAGGTCATTTGATTCATTGTAGCAAATTCTGGTTGGTTGAGTTGTGAAAAATAAGCCAATTCTACTGCATAATCAGGGTTCAAACAGTCCAATTCTGCACTAATTGAATTTAGCTTCAAAAGCTTGTGTCCACAAGTTTAATTTGATCATTAAAACTTGGTTATGCAGAGAAATTACACTAAAAGTCAGTTCTTATAACTTTCATTAGCCAAACCACCAAAATTAGCTTTCTTTGTTGAGTGCAAGCTATATAGTTTTGGCATTGAAATTCTGACTTGTGTGGTGCATCGAGATGTCATAAATTTGTAGCAAGAGCTTGGTCAAAGTTTGCTAAATATAACAGAACAAATTGTGTAATCAAAAGAGTTCGAAATTATTAAAAAGCTGAATGACCAGTACAAGTAAAATTGACAAAATCTGATGCACCAAAACTGCTTTTCATTCAGACATTTTCACAAACATTTGCTTCTTAATTCGATTCAATTACAGCTTGATTTTGTTTCTTGCTTTGTTAATCTGTGTTAGAACCATTCCTAAGCTTCTATTTGTTGTGTCATCATGTTTCTATACCTTTTCTTGCTTTAATTTCAATTTTTGGCACTCTTGCACTGTTTGATAAAAGTTGGGTAGTGCAGACACTACAAGAAAAATTGTCATTATCTATAGCCCAAATCCGTATATAAGGCCTAAAATCCGTATATAATTTCTGGTTATATACGGATTACATACGGACAAAAATTCGTATTTAATACTGTCGTAGGTAGTATTATATACGGAAAATCCGTATATAAATTATATACGGAAAATCCGTATATAACTTATATACGGATTTTCCGTATATAACTGTGTATAAGTTATATACGGATTATCCGTATATAACTATCTAACGTATCTACAGTTCTTTTTTGGCATTACGCATTTCCAGAAACATATATGTAACTTATATATGTAA
>NW_014543980.1:257912-260262 GCF_000741045.1 Vigna radiata var. radiata | reverse complement strand
TTTTTGTTTTTTGGAGGTGTGATTAACAACCCCTCTTTCGGGTGTCAAAAAGTTTTGATTTTTCGAAGGAGGAGAAAATGGGTAGCAACTTGCACCGACTGCTCAGAAGCTTCTGTTTGGGTACTGATTGGAAGTATGCCATCTTTTGGAAGCTCAAGCACCGGGCTCGGATGTATGGTTTATGTTCTCAGTTTAACTTGGCCTTATTTTTTAGTTTTATATAGTCACTTTGTCTTTTTAGTATGAAAATGTTTGTCCCTCCCTACCTAATCTCTCTTCTTCATTCTAGTTTGGTTGTTCTTGTATGAGCATATGTATTATACTTGCTGGAATGATCTACTTTTGGATTTTAAACTGAAGGGCATGGCTTGAGTATGCAGAATCCATGTTTGCATAATATTTTTGGAAGGAGATAAACGGGAGGGTTTTACTCTTGGATGTCCTCTGTTTTGGTCCTTTGGATTGACGATAAGTCAAACACTAGTGTGTCCTGAAAGCACCTCATTTCATAGTTTGCTACCATTCTATCTATTCAGAAGTATGTGTTAGTGTTGATGTAGTGTGTCTGCATTTGAACCGGATTTGCATTTATTGTTTTTATTATAATATTGTGTAGTGGTGTGTAATCATCTATTGATTTGTTGGGCTTGTGTGTACTTTAGGCTAAATATTCATACTCAACGTGTTTCTTTAAATTATTTTCTGGGTGTGATGTTTGCTTTCAGGATCCTGACATGGGAGGATGCTTACTATGACAATCCCAATATTTGTGACTCTTCTGGAAATGAGAGCTGCCAGAATACATGGGAGCAGATTGGCAGTGCAGATTTTTCGCATGATCCTCTAGAATTAGCTGTGGCAAAGATGTCATATCATGTATATTCGTTAGGGGAAGGGTATGACTTAACTAATGAATATGTTGGATACTTAAGATTAAAGTAATTCTTATGTAGCTCCAGCTCCTAGTTTGATTTCTTCTTTTTTACAGAATTGTTGGACATGTAGCTGTGGCATCTCATCTTCTACTTCTATATAACCTAGACCAGTGGATGCCTACGGATTGAATAATCCAATTGTTCAATGTTGATCACTATATTTCCTCTATGCTGGTTTTGGTTCTGAAGAGTTGGTATCAAAACATTCCACCGCATCTCAACTGAAAAGAGAGGCACAAGGTGGTTATATCAACATTGATGTGTTGTTCTGGTGCTAGTCAACTGACTAATATACAGTCAGCCCGAATAGGTGCTGTGGCGAGATGTTATATGTGACTGAGTCTCACATTGTCTCACATTGGAACTATGACACTTTGTTGTTTGGTTTATAAGGCCTTGTGCATTCCAATTACAATTACTAGCTTTTTGTTTGTGGTTCTCCTAAGGTCTTTTATTGACAACAGTTTATGTGAATGCAATACAATATCATACGTCCAAACAACTTATATTCGTCCTGAAGTTGGCAGGACTGACTTTGATAGAATTAATTTTAAACTGTTGCATGTAAATGGCAGCACGCCTATATTATTCTGACACATAGATTTTACTACAGTAACATAAGCAGAACCAGATTAAGAAAGAATGAAAGTAGTAAGACAGTGACAAAAGTGGAATGAATATACTATACTCAAACCTACTTGCTAGATATTACATCTTTGCTAGATATTAACAAAAAATGTTAACCACAAGTCTACCTTAAAACGCTCAAAGAAAACATCTTTGCGAGTCTGACGGATTTGTCCTCATGTCAACCACGGCTCATCAAATTGTCCTTTGATGGTGGCTGTGATTGCTTTGGATGCTGTTTTTGTTGGATAAAACCTATACCAAAAATAAAAGTCAAATATTAGAATATTACATTATTATACAATTAGGTACATAAAATGAATTATTTGTTACCCTCCTTCAATAGGTGTAATGATTGAATGATGGTTGGAAACATCTTCAACATTTCCCGCTGAACTTGAATGTGGAACTCCATCCCCTGTAGTAGGTGTTGGTGCAATATTTGTAGGAGTTGTTGGGTTAGAACCAACATGGGGGGAGGGTGATCTCCATTGATCAGCACCACGTTGTGGACTAGGTGTGAAGGCAGGAACTTCCAATGAAGGTGGAATAAATGGTGCAATAGGTGTCAAACCAGGAATTGCCAATGGTGGTGGAACAGATCTAGCAGTGGAGGTGGAGGTAGGTGTAGATGGTTGACTACTTGAACTACTTACGTTATTGAAACGGGACATCAACTTCACCGGATAAGCTTTCTTCTTCCCCTTCTCCTTATCTGAGTTTCCTGAAGGTGGAATAGGAGGGTCACAACCACCTGTTGCCATATTCTTCAACATAAAAACAAAATT
>NW_014543980.1:250665-252182 GCF_000741045.1 Vigna radiata var. radiata | reverse complement strand
AAAGAGAAGTGGATTAATTTTTTTATTTTTTCTAACTTATTTGTTGACATCAATTATATACAGGTTAATTAACTCCAATAAATTTACTGGAGAACTACTAATCTCACTGGCCAGACTCTCTAAATTGCAAGATTTGTAAGCTTCATATATTTTGTTATACTATGGAGTGATGACTAATTTAAAGAATATTATTTTTAAAGTAAAAGTGTGATTGTGCAGTCGAATAGGGGACAATCAATTTTCTGGGAAGATACCTGACTTTATTCATCAAAATTTGACAAATCTAGGGATATTGTATGAACTCTACATTTGTTTTTCGATTATTTGAATTAGCTTCTCCTTTTTCTTGAAGTCACCAATGATTTGTATAATTAGCTTCTGAAATCTCACATCTGCAAAACTTAACTGACTTGTATGTATGAATATGCCATTTTTATGCAGTAAGCAAGGTTTCAAAATTCAACTTTTATTTAATTTGCCTTTACATGTAGGAGAATTACTTATCAAAGAGGATCTGAAACTTCAACTTTTCCTCTTGTTGATAAAATGAACTTATTAGAGATCTTGTGAGTTTATTGCTTTGACTCTTCTTTTTTATTAATATATATCTGGACAAACCAAGCAAGAGATACTAATAACATGATGTTATCTATCTTGATGTAGGATTCTCATAAATTGTAACATCGTTGGACATTTACCAGAATATCTTGGGACCATGACAAGTTTAAAGGACAACTTATAACTGCATACTTTCCATTTTGTTTAACTAAAGATGAAATTTTATTACATATTATTTAGATTATTTTATAACCTTTAATTTTATTGCATTGCATACTTAAAGCTTTGATGATCAAACTCTAATATTTCTCTCCAACCTATTTGGTTCTAGGAAATTTACTACTATTAACTCAAGTTCAAAATGTTTTCTTTTTCAGAGACCTCAGCTTTAACAAGTTGACTGGACCAATTCCGGATACCTATGAGACCATAGCAGGACATACGCAAAACATGTATGGAATTTTCACATTTTTCAGATCATTCTTAATTTGAGATATATTAACCTTCAAACACAAATCTATTCATTTTGAGCACTATTTTCTACTTTTGTCCTAAAGTGGGATAGATAAAGGCTTAAGTAGCACAAACAGGGGTTTTATTGGAAAACATATTGAAATATATGTATAGGTATGCAAAATATAGAATATACTAGTTATTTATTAAAAAACCTAAATTATTTATCTAAAATTAAATCAATTAATAATTAATTTTATGTAATCAAACTAATCAAATTTATGTATATGTAATTAAGTTATTAAATACCTTATTATTAGGTTGTGTATAATTCAGGTAGAGTAATCTTTAGCACCTGTTAAAGCTTATTAAAAAAATAATGATTAATTAAGGTTTGTTGACTTGATTTGTGTTGAAAAAGTTGGAATCTTTCTTATTGAATAAGCATAACATGCAGCATGTTTAGTTTTTTTCTTTATTTAAACTATACAAATATATGAAGCAAC
>NW_014543980.1:238875-242935 GCF_000741045.1 Vigna radiata var. radiata | reverse complement strand
TTCGTCATAAAATTCATTATCCAAGTTTTGATTATCTAATTTTTGTTGAATTTCCGCAATGGATTTTTCAATTTTATCAAACCTAGCAGTGTGAAGTTTCATTTGATTAACCATGTATCTTTCAAAATCAGTTTTGGGTTTGAAAGCATTTGAAGCAGGTTCAACATTTGAAACTCATAACCAGAACACTCAACACCCATTTTCAATAACAATCAAGGTTTAAGACAAACCCTAATCTAAGCAATCGAAACTTACCAGATGTAGAAGACAATGGCAGCTTAAGCTTATATCTTTCAATTCGGAGAAACAAACCTAGGGTTGCCTATATCTTCCAATTCGAAGAAACAAACCGAGGGTTTCCGTGAAGGAGACTGCGACAATAGCGAGAATGTGTGCGACAACAGGGTTTCAGAGAGGGAAAATCATGGTTGCAGTGAGGGAGGGAGAATCATAGTTGCAATTGCAATGAGTGAGGGAGAATCATGAAATGATGCGAGAAGGGGGACAAGCTAGGTTCGAGAAGGGGACAAACTTGGCTCGAAAGCGGGAGGGAGAAAAGCGAGAAGAGTTTAATCAGATTCTATTATTTAATTCTATTTTTTAATTATTATCTATTTCCATATCCGTATTAAACATCAGTAGCAAAGTCTCCCCCAATATTACCCACCGATATTATATACGGATAATTCGTATGTAATATTTTTCTCCTTTATATACGGATAATCCGTATGAATTCCGTATAAAACTCATCCGTATATAACTTCCGTATCTAACATCCATATTATATACGGATAAAAATCCGTATATAAAAATCCGTATATAATTACCATTTTTCTTGTAGTGAGAGATTATATTTTCTGGTCACTAATTTCACTCACTGTTGGCTTGGTTTTGTGCTATTGGAGGTGCTTTCGTGGAAGGGTGGTTTGCTTCAGAAATTTCCTGTCTCGATAGCATCTTAGGGAGTGGAGAAGTGATTAGAAGAACAAGGCAAAGTGGCAGGAAGTGGAGCAAGTTCAGTTTATCAGTGTTTCAACGTTCCAAAACCTCACTACAATTCAACTGTGAGACTTGCATTTGGCACATTACACAACTAGGAATTCCTTGAGAGAAGCTAAAGTTGCATTGTCAAACCCACTTCCTTGTTATCTTGTTATCTTGTTATCTTGTTATCTTGTTTAACTTTGTATTTGCTCATTTCTTTTCTTGTATTGTAAAGGGCCATTTCAAGCAAGTGAAGTGGAAGAGCTCATAAATGTTCTTCCCTCATTTGCTAACTTGACTTAAAGTCTCATCACCTAAAATTGGTAAACGGTGAGTGTGTCTTAGATCCAAAGTCTAAGCCTCACCTAGGAGACCTCACCTTTACATTTTTTTAAGCTTCTTTCAATTTGTCATTTTTTTCAATTTTCGCTTAGGAATCTCTTTTAGAGTCCGAATTTAGAGTCCTAATTATTTGCTTTGCTTTTGAGTCTTCTTTTGTGATCTTAGAAGAAATCTTGGAGTAACAACCACTAAGTAAGTAGCCTAAAACATTTTTGGCAAGGAAAAGGCTTGGTACTTAAGCAACCCTAGTGGTTCACCTCCCTTACCTGGAATTTGTTCTTGGGTGAAATCTAACTAAGTTGTAACACAAGAAAACTTTTAAAATCACAACATGTCAAAGCATCAATCTCCAAGAGTTAGTGATTCTGAGGAACAACTTACTCTCAAAGATATTTCAAAACAACTTAGAGAGCTAACTCAATGGAGAATTGACACTGAAAGGAAGATGGATTATGCTCAACAAGATAGGGAAAGGCAAATCACCATAATTCAAGATGAGTTAAGAGTCATGAGAGATGAGCAAGGGAAAATGAGGGGAAGTAGGAGTGGAGATTCTCACCATGAGGTAAAGAATTTTAGAATGGGAGATTATGATGGGGACTATTCTTCTTTTAGAAGACATAGGCAGGAAATTCAAGAACCTCCTCCCCCTAGAGAAGTCAACATAAACTTGCCTCACTTTTATGGAAAAGATGATGTTGAAGCCTTTCTAGATTGGGAAATGAAGGTGGAACAACTCTTTGCTTGCCACCAAGTAAGTGAAGAAAGAAAGGTTCCCCTAGCTACCCTTAGCTTTCAAGGGTGTGCCATGTATTGGTGGATTGCCATAGTGGAAGAGAGAAGGCGTCACCAAAATCCTCCAATAAGATATTGGAATGATTTGATCATTGCCCTTAGGAGGAGACATATTCCCTCCTACTATCATAGAGAGCTTATGGATAAGCTCCAAAGATTACAACAAAATTCTATGTCTGTAGAACAATATAGACAAAAGATGGAGTTGTATATGATAAGGGCAAGGATAGAAGAAACAGATGAACTCACAATGGCTAGATTTTTGAGTGGGCTCAATTATGAAATTAGAGATAAGGTTGAACTTTTACCTTATATAGGTTTGGATAGTCTTGTCCAAATGTGTATCAAGGTAGAACAACAAAATTTGAGAAAATCCTCTCACACGAGAGCTCAAGTTCAACCTTTTGAAAAAAGGAGTTTTAAAGAAAAAGAGTCATTTAAACCTCTAACCAAAATTGTTGAGAAACCCAAACAAGAGTCCTCTTCCCACCCTAGAACAAGTGAAATCAAATGTTTCAAGTGTTTAGGAAGGGGTCATGTAGCTGCTCAATGTCCTACTAAAAGAAGCATCATTTTAAGAGGAAAGGACATTTATAGTAGTGAAAGTGATACCCCTACTAGTGAAAGTGAGGGTGAGACAGAAAAAGAAGAGGAAGTGTTTGCTGATGATGGTCATCTTCTCATGGTGAGAAGGGTGCTTAGTAGTCAACCAAGTCTTGAACATCTATCACAAAGAGAGAACATTTTTCATACAAGATGCAAAATTCAAGAAAATCATTGCTCTCTCATTGTTCATAGTGGTTCTTGTTGCAATTGTTGTAGTACAAGATTGGTTGAGAAGTTGAATCTTGTTGTAATACCCCATCCTAAACCTTACAAACTTCATTGGCTAAATGAAGATGGGGATATCACAGTCAAGACTCAAGTCAAGCTGGCTTTTTCCATAGGGAACTTCAAAGATGAAGTTTTTTGTGATGTAGTTCCCATGGAAGCTTGCCATGTGTTATTGGGAAGACCATGGCAATTTGATCATAATACTATACACCATGGTTTAACCAATACCATCACAGTACATAAAAAGGATAAGAAATTTGTGCTTCATTCTTTGACTCCTGCCCAGGTGGCTTAGGATCAAGCACAAATGAAGTCCACAAGGGATCAAGAAAAGGAACAAAAGAGAAAAAAAAAAGATCAAAACAAAAGAAAGAGGGTTGTGAGTCTAGCGTTCTCCCCAAGGTTACTCAACATGAAGTCCTTTTAAATAGAAAGACTTTAATCAATACACTTCAAGTTGAGCAACCTTCATACCTCCTTCTTTGTCAAGGAACACTCACATGCACATCTAGTGATTCTAAGACTTCTACTCTATCTCTTCCAATACAAAAACTTTTGAAGGAATTTGATGATCTATTCCCCAAAGAAATTCCAATTGGGCTTCCACCTATAAGAGGGATTGAACATCAAATTGATTTCATTCCAGGGGCAACTCTTCCTAATAGGCCTGCCTATAGGACTAATCCCCAAGAAACAAAAGAGATTGAGTCACAAGTTCAAGAGTTGCTAGATAAGGGCTTGGTTCAAAAGAGTCTAAGTCCATGTGATGTACCTGTGTTGTTGGTACCAAAGAAGGATGGAAAGTGGCGCATGTGTTGTGATTGTAGGGCTATCAACAACATCACAATAAAGTACAGACATCCCATCCCTAGACTTGATGATATGTTTGATGAACTACATGGGGCTCAAATTTTCTCAAAAATAGATCTTAAGAGTGGATATCATCAAATTCGAATTAAAGAAAGAGATGAATGGAAAACTGCTTTTAAGACTATGTTTGGATTATGAGTGGCTAGTAATGCCTTTTGGTCTTACAAATGCTCCAAGTACATTCATGAGACTTATGAATCATGTTCTAAGGGATTGCATTGGGAAGTTTGTAGTT
>NW_014543980.1:201631-237915 GCF_000741045.1 Vigna radiata var. radiata | reverse complement strand
CTATCAAGAAAAATTAATCTTTTAGCCACATTGGGAGCTCAAATTCTTGGGTTTGATAACATAACTGAATTATATTCACAAGACCCTGAATTTTCTCATATGTATGAGGAATGTCTCAACAAATCTCAAGGAGGTTTTCATGTGAGAGACGGATATCTTTTTAAAGAAAGAAAAAGTTCTATTCCTCAAGGATCACATAGGAAACTCCTTGTCAAGGAGACACATAAGGGAGGATTAATGGGACATTTTGGGGTAGAAAAAACTCTTGGCATGTTAAAGGAAAAATTCTTTTGTAATGAAAGGGGATACTGCCACTAGTGTGCGCGGCATGGAGGCTTTGAGATGTGTACAGTTGCCAGACGTGGAGGCGACAAGTGTTCTGTGCTGTAGGATGAGAGAAAAAATGCTTTGTGGGACGATTGGAAGAGAAAGAAAAGTTGTGTGGGGAAACGAAGAATGTTGTCCGAGATTGAAAGAAGGGCGGGGAAATGGGGAATGTTGCCCGAGATTGAAAGAAGGGAAAATGAAAGAGAGTTTTGCACCTAATATGATAGCTATTTTAATATCTATCATAATATGTTTTTCCATAATTTCAATTTTGCCACTGTGTCCAATTTATTATGATAGGTGGCCTTTTATCTGTCATAATATATGTAACTTTTATTACGAAAATATCACCGCTGCATCTATTATGATAAGTTTCTTAAAATGCGCCATAATAAATCTTATTTTTATTACAGAATTGTCACTGGTCCATGTATTATGATAGGTGTATTTCACCTATCATAATAGCCTGTCATGGAATCCTCTTTTTCTACTAGTGAGGTGTTCTCCATGATGTAATCACCTTTGATTTAGAGTAAAGTTATGCTGCCATTTTTGTGCCCAACCTCTCTTAGAGAACCCCCAAATACACCTCCCATCATCATACAACTTATCAAAACCATGAGCTATGAACACCTTTCACCATCACCAAATTTCGCAATCTTCATCCATGAACTTATGGCTTGATTTGCTTGTCCTAACTAGAGCATTTTTGCCATCATTTGGTATCAAGAGCCTTGGTTCTTCAAAGAGCTAAGTTTCTTGGTTTTTATCCTTTGTTATTTCCTTGTTGCTTAATGTTTTCCTTACTTGTATTGTTGTGTTTTTTTTTCATTTATCATTTTTTTTCTGGCAGTAAACTGGGACGATTTTGAAACTTAAACTGCATCTATCCCAGTTGTCCAAAATATACATAAAAATACTCAAATGAAAGCCCTTTGAGTCTAGTTTCAAACAAAAAAAATCAATTCTTTTGGACTTTTGTAGAGAAAGTTATGACTACACTACTACAAAATTGAGCATAGATAGCGTTCAATAGATAACGCGTTTTTAAATAAGCACTATCTATGAATGTTCAGAACAATAGATAGTGCTTATTTAAGAAAGCGCTATCTAAACCTATGCCAATAGAGAGCGCTTTTTTAAAAAAACGCTATCTATATATATTTAATATTATTTTTTTAATTCATAAATTAAAATAGATCAATAGATAATGGTTTTTAAAAAAAAACGCTATCTATTAAGTGTTTTAAAAAAATTTGAAAAGAAGTTTTCATATACATGTTCTTCTATGTTTCTCCTTGAACAAAAATTTTCTCCCTTTTTCCATTCATAACATTTTTCAAAATAATACTATCTATATTTATTTATATTATTATATTTAATTAAAAATTTAAAATAAACTAATAGAGAGTTATTATTTAAAGGTGTCTATTTATTATAAAAATTAAAAAAAATTCGGCCTATTTCCTTTATTCAGTTAACTCTGAAAACGTATTTCCTTTATTCAGTTAACTCTTAAAGCACTGGTTTTGGTTTTAGAAGGTTAATTCAAAGGTTAGTTCAATTCTTCTCTTCTTCTCCCTTCATTCTTTGTTCTCTTTTTCTTTTTGTCCAAAAGCGAAAAAAAAAAACACCTAAGTTTAGCCAAATGGATGAAATAGCGGCGTGAGCACGAGAGAGAGGAAGAGAAGCCTTCCATGCCAAATCCATAGGCCATGAGAAGTAGACAAGGTCAAAAATTTTCGAAGCTCATTCTTCCTTTCTTTTTTCTCGTTTTCTCTCTTCTCCCTTTTCTTTTTTCTTCTTTTCGAAAACCCTAAGAGAAAGAGGGATTCTTGGTACGGTAGGGGAAGAAGAGAATCTGAGGCCCAAACGAAGTAACGGAAGAGAGAATTTAAGAGGGGAGGTGAGATTTTAAGGTGAGTAATGGAGAAAGGGCGAAACCCTAAAACCTAGACGAATGGGAGGTTCTTTGGTGCGAGAACAAGAGAGAGGAGCATCAATACGTTTTGGGAAAGAAGGAGAAGAGGACACGAGACGGAGGAAAACCATGAGCAGCGGGCACGGAAGGTGAGAACTGAGGTATTCGAAGAGTTTTCACTAATTGGGTTTTAATTGGTTGTTTGAATATGTTGCAACCTATATTTTCTCTGAATACATGTTTTATGCGAATTAGGAATAAATATTGAGTATCAATTTTTTTGGAAAGGGGAATGGAGATTTTCTGGTTGGTAAATATATATTAGTGTAGTCGTTTTGTGATGTTTATACCGCGACTGTGTGAGCTTAATTGTTTCTAAGGTGCAACAGTGGTGTTTATTAATTTATTAGTATTTTAAAACTATGAGCAATCTTATTTGGCTATCTATANTGGACATGATGATAAGCTGGAAATTTGTATATGTTCTGTTGGGTTATAATATATTTAAATTGGAATTGATTTGTGGGTCTGGAAGGTGTGAGTTTACTAATAATAATTGGATGTTTTTATTCTGACAAGAATAAGTGGGATAGGATGGTATTCCTAGATGGCTTGGAAAATATGGTGTGTTGTTATATTTTTCTGGTTGGACTAGATATACACATTATTGTAACAAATAACATTGGTATAGTGTTTCAAGACATGATTGCATGAGTTTCTATGATTCTAAGGTATATTAGATGTAATTATTGAACTCTTTTAGTGTTATAAATTTGTGAGCACCCATAGGGATTGGTATATAATATTATTGTCTGGAGTTGTAATGTTAACAAGTCTGAATCATGGAAAATTAGTACAAGAATCTATTTGGTGAAAATGTTGTCTTGAATTTATATGTGAAAAAAAAAGTGGGAGTTCGAGTGCTTAAATTGGTGGTCATTAAAGATTTTAGGGTATTATACTATATGTTGCATCCTTCTTTGCTTAAGTTCTGATATGTGATGTGAAATATAATGCATGAAGTTATTTAGTTTAGAAACAAATGTCACATGTTATTTTAATTAAGATAAGAGTTATGATGTATTTCACTGGTTTTGATGGTGCAGAGTTAGGTAAGTAAAACATGATTTAGTGTGGTATGTATTACACCTTTTAGAGGTGTTAATTATAAGTTAAAAACTGGTATGATAATTTGAATATATATGTTGAACTTATTTTATGGTTTCGTGAAATATCTCATTTTCAATCTTTATCTTATTTATTTTTATATGCATTGCCTAACAAGTTTAGCATAATTATATTCGTTTCAGCAAACATAATTGTAGAAACATATCTTTATATAACTGTAACAAACATTGTCAATAATGATACTGAAATAATTGCATCTACCTTATTTTCATGGTCTGAACGTTTTATATAGTATAATTCACAATTTAAAATCCATGTTTATGTAATTCAAGTTCATTTGAAATAAATCTTTCATAATGATTCAGTAATGTCTCAACTACCCTAGCATATTTTTTCAAGTTGATTTTTCTTAACTTTATCCAAATACATAGTTAAAGGTTTCACCTGAAAATTCTATCAAATTCCTATGTTCTTTAACACATGGTCTAATTAATAAGTATAGTTTAAGTGTGTGAGATTGGATAAATTGATACTATTTTCTATCTTATGAATTACCTAATCTATCCCAATTATATGGTGTTATAACATACCACTATTATTTTAACCATTTAGGTCATATGTTCCTCTTTCGTTGTTTTTTCCCTTTTGTTTATATGTTATGATATAGCCAATGTACTAGTGTCGCTTTGCACATGGTATAATTAATATGTAAATAATTAATATGTAAAGTTTAAGTATGTGAGATTGGATAAATTGATACTATTTTCCATCTTATGAATTATCTATATCTATCCCAATTAGATGGCGTAAGTTATAACATAACATTATTATTTTAACAAGTTCCTCTTTCGTTATTTTTCCCCTTTTGTTTCTATGTTATGATATAGCCAATGTACTAGTGTGTCTTTGCACTTAAGTGTGTGGATTTTGTGATATTATATTTTGGAAGTTCTGTATTTAATAATCAATACATCTATTCGACTAAGAGTTTCTTTCCAATATATATTCGTAATTTATGATGTTCTAATTTATCATTGTATTATCTTAGATTGAAGATCAAGACAAGTGGAGAATGTCTTTCGTCATGCCATCAAAGTATGGTGCTAACATGCCACTGCCTAAAGATTCCTCTGTGACAATTAAAGAGGTGTCTAGAAAAATAGTTGTTGTAGTTGCCTTTTCAGGTGAGTTCTTGCCTTAGACATATTTAAGTAATTTGATTTCATTTCCCCATATTGTCTGTTCTTTGGGTTTTAATAGCGGAAACCCATTACTAGTATAAATATTTAACTACCGGACAATGTACATATATAATTTAATGTCACGGTCTTGGATTTGATGCTTATATTTTTCAAAGTTGCTACCTTTATTCTTTGTTGACAGTTTTTGTAATGTGATGCTTTACGATGGGATGTCTTTACACATTGTTGCATTTTATTTCAGGATCAAAATCATTTGTGGATGCGGTGATTGGTAGATTGCTTCTACTTTAACAACATTGTGAACGGTTGTAAATGAGTAATAATTGTATATTATGACATTGAACTTAAAGTTCTTAAAAAGAATATTTACAAAGTTCAAGTGAATAAAACATTATTATTATTGTGAAATTGGTTGGAGGAATATGGTTATAATGAAAGCAAGGTATGTAGTTGTTTGTTACCATACACTAAATCTGTTTGGAGTTTACTAGAATTTTGATTTGCCATTATGGTCAAAATGTATTTATTTTTTTTACTTTTGGTTTTCTAGTATTCAAGACAACTCAATGGCAACGATTGTGTATTATGAGTCGATATATGAAAGAAATTATCACATGTGAAGGAGGAATAATTTCAACTAAGGTAAGTTATGTTCATTGTCATAATTAATTTGCACGAAAAATTTTATTGACTAATTTTATATTATTTTTCTTTGTTGCAGTATTTTTTTAATTGTAGACATCGACAATATCGTGACAATCAAATTATTGAAGCTAGGGAAGATTGATGTTTACATATAATTAGTACATGTTTATAGGTTATCTTATGGTGATGTACATGCTTATATGTATTAATAGGATATATGTGTTATGGTTGTATATACGTCTTATAAAATAATGTCATGTCATGACATGTATTGATGCATCGCTGATTATATTTTGAAATATTATTGTACCAAAAAATTTTATTTATACATTGAAGTGTTGAATATTCTTTTTAGACTTGACTTGTATTTATCATATTTATCTTAATATTTTATATTTTTTTTATAAAATAGAACAAATAAATAATGTAAGTTTATATATAATAAAACTAATATTTTATATTTTTTAAAATATTTTATATTTTTTAAAATATTTTATATTTTTTAAAATATTTTATTAAAAATTATTTTTTTTTGAAAAATTTAAATCAATAGATAACGCTTATTTAAATAAGCGCTATCTATTGTCAAACATCAATAGATAGCGCTTATTTAAATAACACCAATAGATAGCGCTTTTTAGCGCTTAAAAAGCGCTATCTATGATAAAAAAAAAAACAAAAAAAAAAAGCGCTATCCATGCACTTTTTTGTAGTAGTGGTAAAACACTCAGCAAAGGTCAATGCTGCCAGAATGTTGTCATTAGCGTTTTTCAAGTTATGTTTTGTTAGTTTTGGCTACTGTTTTGAGCCTTTTCTTTTTTGAGTCATTCCTTATTATTTTGTTGGGTCTTTTATTGATTTATATTAACTGCAATTCATTGATTGATTCATTTTAATTTTTAAATCCATCCATGTTTGTTTAGAGTCATGTGTAGTTTTTTTCTTGTCAATTTTCTCTAGTAACTTTGAAAAATCATCAAAAAATATATATAACTTAGTTTGCTAAAATGCACCATATACAACCATTCGAGGGTCTTATCTTTGATGTTTTGGGTTCATACTTGCCATTAGATCATTGGCAAGCTCTTAAAAAAAATTTCCCTATTGATATTTCTAATTTTAAACTCCATTTCGATTCTAGTAGGATTCTCTTCTATTTTGTGTTTCTTGTCTTTGTGGCTTTTAAAACCCATAAATCACCTCTGTTCCAAGTGTGTGGTGGTCTTATTTGGGACCTTAAAAGAGTGGAAAAAGAAGTGCTAAAAGCTTTTAAGCAAAAGGCCTCAAAAGAGTACTAAAGAAAGCCTAGAAAAGTGCTGAAAAATATTGTGTGCTTAGACCACTACCACTGTTTTTGTGCAATCTGTTTTGGAACGTGTTTTTCTCACTATTTTGGGGTTTTATCTTCACTTTCCAGTGTCTAAAAGTCTTGGCTATGATGTTAAAATAGTGGCCTTAGTGCCCCATTTGCTCAAAGTTGCCAAAAGACAAGAGTCACCTACTTTTCTTCTAGTAGTTTTTGTTTTGTGATCTATTCTAGCACCTTTCATTAGGATTTCTTTTGAGTGCTAACTTTTGTTTCTTAACCTTTAATTTCTTGCTTGTCTTCTTGGATTTCTTAGTTTTGTCATAATTAAATTCCTTTTGCAAAGCCTTTCTTGTTTTTGGACCTTTTTATTGCTTTTATCCCTTGTTTCTTCTTGCACAATTTCGGCTTTGGTTACTTTGTGTGGTGTAGGTTCTCTTTGTGAGGTGATGCAATATCTTAGAGTTATCCTTCTGGGTGGTGGAGACCCAAAGGGAGCTTAAAGTCTAGAGTGGTAGCCAAAAAGAAAGGAGAGAAACACCTTAGGAGGTAGCCTTGATTTGGTTGTAATTTTTGGTTTTGTAATCTTTCTTTCTTTTCTTTTTTTTCTCTTGTAACTAACAACCTTGTTAGGTGTCTTGGGGGAGTCTTTGGTGCTCAATCCCATCTCCTAACAAGAACCTTTATTTGTTAGTAAATTTCATTTTTAGTTGGTTGGTTGGAGGAACAAAAGTTCTTCTAACTTAATCATTAGGCCGCATAACTAGTTTACTTGCTTTCTTTAATTATGATAGCTTAGTGTGTGTTAACTTTAATTTCAACTTCAATTTCAACTTTAATTATGATAGCTTAGTTTAATTTCAACTTTGGTTCAAGAGTGCCTAAGGTAAACTTTGGCTAGGAAAAGTTTGGTATTTAAGAAATCCATTGTGATTCACCTCCCTTTCCTGGAAGTGAACTTGGGTGTCTTTTGCCTCCTTAAATCTCTTAAGGAACTTTCTTTGAAATTTAAGTATTTGTTTGTTGCATTGCATCTTTTCGAAAACCTTTAAGGATGTGTAAGACTAATTCCTATGAAATTGGAAGTGACTCTAGCGAGGTTGTAAAACCCACTTTGAAAAATTTAGCAAAAGAGCTAAAGTCACTTAAAATTTGGCAAAGGCAAGCAACTCTTCTCAAAGAAAAAGAAAGAATTGAAAGAGAATAGTATCTTGCTAAGTTGGAAGAAGAGATTAGAATTATTAATAAAAATCAAGAAAAAGTCCAAAAGGATTTAAGGAAGATAAAGAGAAGAAGAGAGGAAGACAAAAGAAGGAAGAAAGAACAAAAGGAGAAAGAGGAGCATGAGAAAAGAGAGAATGAACAAAGAGAGAGAAGCAAGTAAGAAGGGAGAAAAAGGAGGAGGAAAAAATAGTATGAAGAAAAAAGATAAAAGAATGGAATGAGAAAGAAAAGAGAGAAAAAGAAGAGATTGAGATAAAAGAAGAAGAGGAAGAGTTACTAAAGCACCCTACCACTCCCACAATTAAGGTTGAGACTAAGATGATGAGGGGAGTTTTCCAATCCTTGAACTTTTCTCAATACATCCAACCATCTTTCATAACTCCATTTTTTACTTTTGAAATTTCAACTTCTTTTTCACTTCCCACTACTTTTAACATTCAAAAACCAAGCATATTGAGATAAGGCATCACTTCATTCAAGATCACATCCTCAAGGGTGAAATCAAGATTGAATATGTTGACACCTTACATCAATGGGCTGACATATTTACAAAACCTCTCAACAGGGAGAGATTTTTTACTATTCAGAATGAACTAGGGATTTTAAATGATAGTAGTATAAATGAGTATTGAATCGACTTAAAATTAATTGAAGTTGATTATGCGTGTTTACACTGTTACATTTTTCTGCATATTCACTTCCTAATGGATTATTTTTCTTGCATAACTAAATTGCTTGATCTACAATAGATCTTTGAATGGTTTTGCAGGAAAACATTGCTTGGAAATCACTGCTGGAATTCTAACTCACTTAGAAGCAATGAAATCGACTGGGATAATAATTCAATCGACTTGATCTTAACAGGATTATAAATTCCTTCACTGGAATTTGGTTATTGTGTTGATTCATTATTTTCTTCTGCTTATCTGCAATATATCTCTAATTTTGTTGCTTATTTTATATATGAGATTATATTGTGAGATTTTTTATCATTGTATCTATGCATGATGAATTTGCTTGAAATCATATACATGATACAATTTTGTCTTATACTAGTTTTATGCTTTGATTGTTACTGTACTACATTGTGCATCTATACTTGTTGTGAAAATATGCATAATGGCAGGGGGGAATTACACACTTGCACATATTTTCTTCACATGCTACACTTCAGGGGGAGTTATCTTTTTCATGTGAATATATATGATAGGGGGAGCATCACTGCATGTTTTCAAACTGCTTACATTCTTATTGATGCATCTTTGTTTGGTTTATCAGCATATCATATCTAGAAGCATACCTTTTTTGTTAATGCACAAAGGGGGAGAAGTATTGTGAAATGTTATCTGCTTGATATATTGTTGATTCATTGTTTGCATTCAGAGTATTTGAATTGAAATTTGATTGTTATATCTTGTGGTTACTCTTAATTTGGTTTGGTATTGTGCAAACATGGTTATTTATTAATCATGGTTGTGCATCATCAAAAAAGGGGGAGATTGTTGAGATTGTTGACAACACAATATCTATATCACTCTGGATTTTTATTATGACAACACATTTTTAATAACACATGTATTGTTGATGTGTTACATGTTCTATTGCTTATTGATTGATATCTTGTTGAACATGTTTTTGTGTTTATCTTGATATGTGAATGCACATTTATTGAGCTTGTATATGTTACATCATATATGGTTTCATTACACATGTTTTGAAAGAAGAAAACCACATGCACTTTTATGAACTTACATTGTATGGCATAACTACAAGCTGTAAATCGACTTCATTATTGGGAAAGTCGAATTAAGCTCGTGACTATGCACAAATTTTCAGAAACAGTGGTATGTGAGATTTTGCATTGAAAAGAATTTCAAAGTGAACTGTAGTGTCGAAGTCGTTTGTGTGTGCCACACATTCGACTGTATTAGTTGCTTGATTTGGAATTCTCTTATGATCATGAACAGTAACGACTATATTTTTAAAAGTTAGTTGAGCACTGAATGTTGGTCAACTGTATTGAATGAGGAATTAATTTGTTTGGCTGGACTGCTACTATTTTGACTTAACTATTATAACTGTTATAAGACATTCGACTGTATTATTAGCATAATCGACTGCAGGAGCGTCAGATTTATAGAAATCTATAAATAGACGAAACCTAAGTTGTTTCAAAGAACTTTGGAAATATAACATTTTCATATTCTGTTTCAGATTGTTTCTTTGAAGATTAGAGCTCCAAGAACTCATCAAGAACACGATTGTGATCTTTCTTTGAAGAGTTTCTGAAGGAGGATTGTATCGCGCTCATTGCTTGATCAAAATCTGCACAATTGAGGTGTTTCTAGGTTGATCAAGATTCTTGTTGGCATCCGTGGTGATTGTTGTGTTACCTGTTGTGACTACAGGGGTTAGACTCGTGGAGTCTGGTACACTTTGAGGATTGTTCAAAGTGTGTTGCAGATTGCAAGAGAGGGGATATCTTGTTGCAAGTCTTGTTGTGTGGTTTGCCTATATTTTGGTTAGAGGGTTAGAGAGGTGTTTTATATTTTTGACGTGGAGGTCTCTATAAAAGCCTTGTTGTAAAAACCTTGACCATTATAGTGCATTTGCTTCCTGGTACTGGAAGGACACTGGATGTAGGAATTGAAGCCGAACCAGTATAAAAACCCGCATTTGAATTCACTATCCCTACTCTTTTACATTGAGTCGACTTTACAATTCACGTACTCTACTTTGATTTTCCGATCCACTTAATTTTCTATTACTAGCAACTCAAGAAAGTTTGTAAAGTTTTGTACTTTGTATCAAAGATTGTGAAAAGACTCTGATAACGGATTAAAATACTATTATTTGCTATGTGATTTTGATACTAAAAGCACACTTTTTGACTTAGAAACTTGCTTGAACTCATATATTTTCAGTCAATTGTGTGAATAAGAGAGTTGAGGTTGATTTTAACTATTTTATAACAAATTCCCCTTGTTTTAACATAGATTGAAGCAATATTGGAAGAGGAAGTGAAAAGCCATGAAGATGGAGCTCAAAAGGGGTCAAAAAGGCACCAAGAAGGGAGAAAACTCGAAGCCCAAGCGAAGCCCAGGCGGCCAAAACGCGAAAACAGCAAGCTGGTCGCCTGGGTTACGGACCCTTGTAGCCCAGGCGAGGAAAACTGGCGCCCAAGCGCCACATGAGCCTTGATTCACGCTTGGGCGAGCTCCCTATGACGCTTGAGCGTGATTTGACATGGATCGGGTCCTGATTCTGCTTTGATTTGATTCTTTTGGACCGGGCCGCATTTTGGGACACTTTTGGCACTATTTAAAGGACCCTGGGACTCTAGGTTTTGCATCCCTGGCAGAAGAGAGCATCCAATACACTCCTAGCCAATTCTTAGTCTTCCATTATTCTTCTTTTCTTCCGTTGTTCATAGGTTCCCCCATGTCTTTGGGGAACTAATTTCTATTTGTTGTTGGGGAATGATGTAACCTTGTGAACTCTCATGTATTTGAATTTGTTCTTAATTCCATATGCTTTATTTCATTATTTGTTAGAGTACTTCATCTGCTTTATTCTTGCTTATGCAATAGCATTATCTGTGAATTGCATGAGTGCCGGGAGGTTCCTTTCAATTCAGGTCCTTGTTGAATTACTCCTAAGGGTTATATTGCTCAAGGATGAGGGTATGAGTCTTAGTCGTCTTAACCTCTTGATCTTCATATCTTTTTACTGGGAATGCTAGGGATTGCATGAACTGGTAATTAGGGACAAACTTATTGACCGAGGGATCGGGTTTAAGTGTTTTCGTGAGGGACGTTAGCATTAATGAATACAGAGGAATTCTTATATACATGAGAGGGAACTTGGTGAAATTTAACCCCAACAACATAGCCATCTCATATAAATCAACCTCCGTTCAACTTTATGCTCTTTTGCCACTGATCAATTACAATTTATTTTCTTTATTATTTTTCCACCACAAATCTATGATCTTCGTTATTTTAAGTCTTAATTAATCTTGTTTTCACACAACTGTTCAGTGCCGAGAGTCCTCTGGGATATGATACTTGGTCTTACCATTTTATATTACTTGTGTGACTCGGTACACTTGCCTATTTGCCCCCAACAGACTCTGATTTTGAAAATTCATCAATTCACCCCCCCCCCTCTTGGTGTTAAAACGAAGCCTACCTGTTTCCCAACAATATATTGTTTGTGGCTCATAAGATTATTGGTTTTGAGTTTGATGACACTTCCCATTGGAGAGTTTTCCTCCTAGTTAGTGGCCATGTGTCATTCTAGGAATGGAGAGTTTTTTCATAGGTAGTGGCCATATGTCACTCTCTCATTTGAGAGGATTTTTTTGCTACTTGTCTCTCTCTTATTGGAGAGGATTTCTCCTTGCTCTCCAAGACAACCAAGGTGGCTCTTTTAGGTTAAAGTTTCAGCCCATTTTGAGACACCTTAGCCTATAAGTAGAGGTGTTCTCCATCATGTAATCACATTTGATTTGGAGTAAAGTTATGCTGCCACTTTTGTGCCATACTACTCTTTTAAGGTCACACTAGGCTAGAGCAACCCAAGTGGCCTCGTCTAGCCACCTTCCTCCAAGAGTTGGCCCAACCTCTCTTAGAGAACCCCCCAAATACACTTTCCATCATCATACAACTTATCAAAACCATGAGCTATCAACTCCTTTCACCACCACCAAATTTCGCAATCTTCATCCATGAACTTATGACTTGATTTGCTTCTAGATTTGGCTTGTCCTAGCTAGAGCATTTTGCCATCAAATGTTTAGTAATTTCTCTATATTATAAATATTCATAATTATAAATATTACCAATGAAATAATTGTAATGAATACACCTTATGACCACGTTTACTATTTTGCATTTTACCACGTTCTGAGTGTATATAAATAGCAAAGATATGCTTTTAGAGACAAGTGATTTAGTATAGCTATTAGTTAACTATATAAGTTTAGTTTTTAAAAATTGAACTGTAAAACAGTATAGTTCAATTATGATTTTAAGTAGTTCAGTTTCTTTAAGTTTAGTATAATATAGTTAGTTATAGTTTAGTATAGTTTAGTATGATTTGCCCAACCCTACACACACAAGGTTGGTTTGTCAACTATCTTTGGCCAAAATAAAGTTCCTAGACTAGAACCTCATATTCCTCTCATCACATATCTCAACCTTCTCTATTTGATATTGGATGGTTATTAAAGCTTTAAGATAAACCCCAATATGGAATCTTTATATCAATACATACACTACTGGAAACCATTAAAAAAATTTCTCCTTTCACAACATATTTAATTCATGCATACAGTCATAATATAATCCATGAGACATCACAATTTTCACATTAACCATATATAGCGTCCAAAGAAACCACTTCAAATAAGCAAGCATATAAAAATCACAAAAAAACAAACTAGCACTCGAATTGACGCTCATCGCAAAAGCTTTTGCAAAAGAGAACCCTCAATGTAGACCTCTTGCACTTTTGCTCGCTTAACAAGACCTACTCGTTGCTCAACAAAAAAGAAAGAAAATTAGTTTGAGTCCTACAATGATAATTGATGCTTAGTGGTAACCTGTCATTGTCAGAACATTCGCTTATTAGTTGCTCAATGGTGAAAACTGGCATTGAGCGCCTAGTAGAAATCTTCAACATTATAAATTATGATCTAATGAACTAGAAACCTATTTAGATGACCAAATTGGTATTCCTAACTTATTGCTTGGTTCAAAAACATGATTTAATGTAAAAATGAACACTAATTTGCTCAACTAGCTAGATTAGTCCATTAACTCAACACCAATTCCAACCAACTTCAAGCAATTTAAAAACATACAATCATATTACTCCTAACATATTTCAATAGCAATTCAATCAACTAAAACAATATTTTCAATCAATCACATACCATCAAACATGCACGCATAATTCACATAACATTAAAACTTGAAAACAAATTTATTTAGCTTCCTTTACTTATTAGAAGACTAAACTACTAAAGAACCTAGAATGACTCCCACTACTCAAGAAACTCTATATATTACTACAAATAACAGAATCATGATTAGGACATAACTAATAGTATCACTGGTCAGCAAATAATCTTATAGAAGACTCAGATGATATATAAAAGGAACAACTCCTTACATGCATATGGAGAAATGCACAAACTACAAAAAATAGCATAAACTAAATTACTCTTCTACGGAAATGGATTCGGCATACTTAGAATCTCATCTCAGTGATCATTCAAGTGTTTTCTAATCTTTAAACATTTGACTATAATATGTTTTAGAAAGATAATACGTTTTTAGACAATAAAATTCGTTAACTAAAATTCTATTTATATATTTGAACTTTTAATATTGAAATAAGTGAATTTTATTATTTGAAACACGTTATCACTTCTAATACACTATTTTGTATAAACTCTTGTAGTAATAATTACAATATAAGTTTATTTGTCCTATTTTAGTTTATTTTATATTTATTTTACAAAATCAAATCAGATTAACCGGGCTAGTTTTGATAATCCACCTACATAATTATTTATCTATGGATTTATAAAAGTTATTGTAACAATAATTTTATTTTAGTGTTTCACTTATTTATCATAATCCAATAAAATTGACATAAGTTAAATAAACATAAAGTTAACATTTATATCAAATAAACATATTAAATAAAAAAGCATAAAATAAATTATTGTCTAAACTAAAAAACAAAATTATAATAATTAACTAACTATATCAACTTAAAAGATTCAAAATGTGAATAAAAAAATATAAAAAATAAATAAAAGATTTATTTCTGACTTAGAGGTTGTAATATAATGCATATTTTATACAGACTGTTCCGTCTTATTATTGTCTTGATCGAGTTACAAGTGCAGAATGAATTTAAACAAACAAACGGATTAAAATACTTAAATTTGCTCCACGTTTTTTATATGGACTAGTGAACCAGCCTGCACCTCATCTCACATTTTCATCCTATAGTTTAAATAAAGAACCTTTCATTTATATCAACACCTAATATTATATTAATTTTAACAAACTATAATATGGAATAAATTTTGTAATATATTCAAAGCATTTTTAAAATATGTAACAATCAGAAAAATAGAGTTAAAATGGTTAATGGAAATATTAAGTTGATAGAATCAGATTTTTATAAATTAACATATACAACACTATAAATCCTAAATTTTAAGAAACGCTATTCATTCGCTTAAATATTTTCTCTCTCTACAACTCTATTCTTCAAAAATTTCTCTAGCTTCTCTCTATCCAAACCTAAGAATTTAACCGTTGAATCTTTGATCTGAAGCTTCTTAGGCAATCCAAGCTTCAAGAGCAACATCCTCAACTGATCAGTTTTCTGTTTGCACCTGGTGAGTGATTTTTCTTCTTTTCTGTTCATTCTAGGGCTGTTAGCATGCAACAAATCTGATTTGCATGTAACCCATTTGCTTATTCTTTCAATTTTTGGTTGTTACTGTGTTCTAAAATTTTTATTCTATCATCAATTGATGATTTATAGGCACCGTTAGGGTTTCCTAAGTTGCGAGGCACTATTGACCATCTTGTGAGCTTGGTTACTGGAATCAGAGGTAAGGGAAGCTAGACTCTTCAATTTTATGTAGATTGAAATGTGCATGAACTGAATGTGTGTTTAGAAACATAAACTGTATATCTGAGAAATTTGCTATGTACTGTTGTGTCTGATATATGACATTTGGGGGTATTAATTTGGAACCAAGGTGTGTGTTTCTCTGGTCTGTGAGCTCTATGATGGTGTATGTATGAAATGGGAACTGGTATGAACATTTGGAAATTGAGTGTTGAAAGTTGTGAGTTCAAGTTATGCAGTTTATTAGTAAGACAGTTAAGTTAATTATAATGATAGAGTTAAAATTTAAGGAACTAGACTAGTAATTTTTAGAGTTAGAGCTTAGGGTCTGGTCTAGGCAATTGGAGTCACTTAGTTAAGTCAATTGTGACTTATTAGCAGTATCAAAATGGCCTGAAACGCTTTCCAAATAGTAAATATGAAATTGAACCTTTTAATAACTGAAATTGAAGCTTATAATCCTAATTTGATGCATAACCACTAGAGATTGATGTTAGGAAGGTGTGTAAGCCTCTAAACAAGTGTAATTCATCATATAGATCAATTTAGGAAGGTTAGAAGTTAATAAAAAGGTATAGAACGAATTTTGGGGTGTTGGGTTGTCAAAATCTGCAAAATTTAGCATTCCTTGCAGACAAAATTCACTTAGCGCACAAGGGGGGTGCGTTGAGCGAATTTTGTGTGGCAGATTGAGTATTTTTTATGTTTTTGACGTTTTGGGAGTTTTGAACATCCGTTTTGGACGTTCTTTAGGTCATTCTGGGGGTTTTTGACCCTTCCGAAGCCATTGGTGAGGGTCTCCAAGATGTTTGAATTACTTAAGTATTGGTAATTAAAGGTTAGAAAGAAACTTGTGTTAACAAGTGATGTTTCGATGAAAGTATGTAATGTCTGAGTATGTATGAGTTGTTTTTATGACATGACTAAGGAATGTCTTGTATGTGAACATGTATATAGCTTGTGTGGTTGGGAAAGAATACGATTGTGAATTGTGGTTCAAATGTATGTGAATTGGGAAAGGAATAAAACATGATTTCCTGGTGTGTTGATGATGGTAATTACAGAATCTCTCGGGGAGATTCTTAGTGTTTAGAATGAATGTAGAGGCTTCCATATGGGGGGTTATCCCTAACACTCTAACGGTCTTTCATTCTTACTTAGAGAGGATTGACATGTGTGGTGAGAGTAGTGGAAGGTCCTAGGGTAGGCGCTATCACTAGATGTCTATTCCACGGTAACGGACTAACCTTGTGTGTGGTCGGGTGAAACCCCTCGGCAATGGCTTTGCAAAGCAATAAAGCCCACCACAAGTAGACAACCCGCCCCAACTCTACATACATTCTAAGTCCAGACGAGTCTAGAGGTCTTAACATGATAGGATAATTGATGTGATTACTGATAATGCCTTCTATGTTGATATGTTGATATGTTTTGTATTGTATTGATTCGGCTTGCATTAATTGGTTGGTTTTTTTTTATAGAAACCTAGCTTACCCTTGCATTTGTATGTGTTGTATGTGTTTGCCTTCTTCCTTGCGATGATCATCTAATCCTTTGGATGTGAGTAGAAGCTGATTATGTGCCACTGGAGCAAGCATTGGAGACTGAAGAGGACTCAACTCCTAGTTCTTAGGACATATACTGGTTCTTATTTTAGATAGTTTTCTTTATTTTGACAAACTTCAAGCTTTTATTTTATCATGATCTATATTTTGAAATACTCTTAGACTTCCTAGACCTTTATCCAGTTATTTATTTTGGTGAACTATGAAGCTTGTACTTAAGTTTTAAAATTTCCAACCTTAAATTGGATGACTGTATGCACCTAATATTGTTGTCTGATACTCTAACTTCTTTCACATGTCCTAATAGTGAATCCTAGTATATTATATGTGTATATAATATTTGGGATGTTACAAAATAACTTTCTAGATTTTTATTATTTATTATACCATATATTTTTAAATTTTTAAATCGCTTCTAAAATTAGATTATTATCACAAAATATTAACAATCCATTACAATTCAATACCTATTTTGTAAAAAAAAAAACATTTATCTTCAGCTCTTTTCTCCACTATATATCATTGCATAAACACGATGAGGATTAGTGCCTGAGAATTGATGAACCACAAATTAGAGTTCATTAACCCCTAATCCTAACTTGATAAGCACTGCCGTTTAAAATAAGCTTTATAACGATAACATCAAGAAAGACACGTGGATGTAGCATAGAAAAGAGACTACGATTTTGATCGTTCACAAAACCATACGATAATTCATTCCCATAAATGATAATGTAGAATAAGACAATTTGTTTTAGGAATAACAAGCCAACATTTTTATGAAGAGTCAGTAATTTTATAAAGTATTCCAAAATTAAAATAGTGTAAATTAATGTCTATGAGAAAGAAAAAAAAATATAAAATACCTAACGTACGAGACGATACGCAATAAGAAAAAAAAATGCATATTCTATACATCCATGTATTAAGAAGTGATTACTCAAATTTATGATATTATATTTATATTTAAATAAATTAAATTTAAAATACAAAGTATAATGATGAATCAATGAACCAGCAACTTTGAAAAGAAAAGAACTATTAAAACGATAAACTAATTGCAGAGAATGATTGGGGTTGAGTTCGACCATGTAAACTGAATACAAATTGGGTTGGGCTGCTGAAAGGCCTGTGTTGGGAAAAAAAGAAGTATTTATCGGCTCGTGTTATGGGTGCTGCTCCCGGCACCTCCCCATTTTCTTCTTCTACCTCCTCAATTATTTTCAAATTTTTTTATTACAAAAATAACATTTTTCTTTACCTTTTTTACCCTTTTAAATTTTTTATTTTTAATGATAGGAACCCTCAACGACTCTCTGCTTACAGCCCCCTTTCCAAACTTTTGAGATCTTCTCCCACCTCCACCCCCTCAAAACTGATCTTATTTAAATATTTATTTTTATTTTTATCTATTTTAATCTGAAATCATAATCTAATATCATTTCCTTTCGCTCTTCAATGCACACACGTAAAAAGAAGGAAATCCATGATGAAAAAAAAAGATGATGATAAGGAATATTTGCACCAACCATTAACATAACCAAACCTAAATCTCTCTCTTTCTTCCTTCCCCAAGGCAAAACCAAATCATTACTCACCATCTTAGGTTTTCTCAAACCCAATTTATCATCATTCTAATTCAAACTTTCTTCCATTTCACCGGATCTTGAATTCCGTTTACGGATTCGTGATCCGTTAATTTGCATGTGGAAGAAGAGAAAGTAATTTTGCTGCAAACCGGATACTGGAGAAGAAGAGAATTTAAAGTAAAAAGGTTAAATGGATAAAAAATAAAGAAAAAAAATATTATTTTTGTAATAAAAAAAATTAAAGAAAAGGTAAAACAAAAGGATAAAAAGGTAAAACAAAAGGGTTATTTATGTAAATAAAAAAAATGTAAAAACATGGGGAGGTGGAGGGAGCAGATGGGAAGGTCTAGGAAGCAACGCCCTCGTGTTATTCATACTCATTTTTTTATCTTCTCACTCCCAGATTTTTGTTTTGTTAATGAATAAAACAATAAAAAACAATACAGTACATCGGCAGCAAAGCACAATTATACCTCACATATTATTCATAATCACAAAAGTTTATATACATGAAAGGAGACAGCATTTGAGAAAAATAGAAACAACAGAACTAACAAACTTTTGACTTGACTAACGCACTTTTTTTTTTTTATATATATAAATATTTATCATAAACACGGGTTTGGATGGAAAATATTAAGAGGCCATTCATTTTTTTTAGATTATTTTAATTTTTTAATGACAAAATAATTTTTTTAGGTAATTTCAGAAGAAATTAAAATCTTAGTATTTTATAAGATTAACTGGGATACTTAAAATTAAAAAAATAAATAAATTATAGTCAAAGGATAACAATTTAAATCTTTTTCATATTGTTCAAATTCACGTTATTTGTATTCTTTCATCAATTTGATCTTAGTTGAGTTCTTATCGACTTGAAAAAGATCCATAGATTATTGATTTAGGTAAGATTGGAGTGTTATAATCTCAGAATTGTTTTTATTCAATACTTCTTTTAAACTAAAGTTAACCGTGTTTATTTTTTAATTAATATCCTTGAGGATATTTTATTGTTGATGCTAAGTAAGAATTTGTGTTTAACCAACATTAACCATAAATTTGTTAATCAATATTAATTATGTTTTTCAATTAAATTCAAGATTTTTTTTTAGTTCATATCAGCTGAAATTATTTTCAATTTACATCAGTTGATTTTTTTTCAGACAACATAGGTTGAAATTATTTATTGAAGTTAAGACTTTTCTAACCAAGATTGGAACGACTGCTTTTTTATTTACGCGAGTTGAGTTTTTTTATTGATTATCAATAAAAACTATTTTTCATTTACATTATTTGATTTTTTGTTATAAGCTACTATTATTTCTTTCTTTAAATTAGTTAATATGTTCTCAATTAATATCAAGAGATTATTTATTGACTTATTTTGAATTATTAATATTTTTTTGTATTTTTAAATAATTATTTGTATTTAGTCGTAATTAAAAAAAAATTATTGGAAATTATATTAAAAATGAAATGTTTTGAGAATGGTGAAATTCATTCTCTAAAGGTAAAAGTGAGAAAACTTAATTTTTTTACTAGAGAATCTATTGAAATATTCAATAAAAACATCAGGAAATATTCCCGTACAATTTAGAGAAAAGTATTATGAAAAATTATCCTTATATGTATAAAATAAAACTTTTCTATAAAACTAGCAAATACCCAATCATACCTTAGTATGAGTACACAAATGTCGTTACAACCTATGTTCATTCAAAACTAAAGTGATTATTAAATTACATTTTACTCTAGCACAAAAAATATCATATGTGTTACTCAATCTTCTAGGAGACTTTCAACTTTTTCCTCGTCTCCGATGTAACCAAGATTTCACTATCTATAGCCAACTTCTTATTTACTTCTTTTTATTTAATTTACTGTTTGAAGTTACAGTAATACAATACGACGAAGAAAAAGAAAATTATTATATTTATATTTTTTTTAGTATATCCCTCGTCTCATGTATTTTTATTTTTTTACATTCATTCATGTATATTTTATCCCTTTCTCTTCTTTCTGTAAAGATATAATAAGTAAAATTCAGTAATTTTGATTTAAAATTTTAAAATAAAAAACATTTTTTTTGTGACAGACAGAAAGAAACAAAACCACGACAGAGAACTTATGCTATTAAATTAATCGTTACAAATGAGAACATATTTTATAATTTTTGTTAAAACTGGTTTCTATGCAGAGTTGAAGAAACCGACTAACGTGACACCCCTCACAGAAGACGATGAGAAAAGAACAAAATAGTAGGCAACGAAAGAACCTAAAATACAAGAAAAACGTTTCCGTAACTCTCAGGTTTCATCACCGTGTTAACTTTCATCGGCCCCTCTTTTCTTTAATAGCAGGGTCAATCCACCATGAAATCCTTGCATCTCTCTCTCTTCTTTATCAGTATGAGTAAGATGGATATGTCTCCAGGAGGAGACATGCCTTCAATGCCTAATGGCACAAACGATATGCAATGTTGCATGATGCAGATGAGTTTCTACTGGGGCAAAGAGGCCACGGTGCTTTTCCGTGGTTGGCCTGGTAACAGTTTTGGCATGTACATCTTGGCCATCATATTTGTGTTTTTCTTAACCATGGCTGTTGAGGTTTTATCAAACCAACCACTCATTAAACCAGGGACAAGTCCCCTTGTGGGAGGACTCATGCAAGCTTTTGTTCAGTTTTTTCGCATCAGCTTCGTTTACATGGTCATGCTTGCTGTCATGTCCTTCAATGGTGGAATATTCATAGCTGCGGTGGCCGGCCACACCTTGGGCTTCTTCATCGCCAAATTTCGTGCTCTTGCTCTCGTCAATAAGGAAGAAGACAAAGGGTCTTCCTCGGTTAGGAACAATGTTTGATCATTTCTGTAATATGTGTTTATCAACTGACATGGTTTTGTCACACCTTATATTTCCTATTATATGCTTCTTTTCTTAAACTTCTTCTACTGTATGGTTTTGTGTTTTCATCACCTTCTAGCATGTGCATATATAATGTTGTAAAATATTATTATTTTATTGTAATGGAAAGTTGTGCAATTTTAATATTTTATTAATTAATAACAGCAGTCAAATTTTATGGATTGAAACGGTTAACTTATCTGTTTTAATTTATTTTGTTTATTTTATTCTTTCCTAGATCTATAAACAGAGAGCACTTTTCCATTCCAAATGACCTTAGTTTTTCTCATTCTCTTCTCTTCCTAGTTTTATTGTGAATTTATACGTATCAAGAAGTTGCGGTTCGAGATTTGTAAGATTTTTCTAACATATAATTCTCTCAATTAACTCTCTTTTATGGTATTCCCCTTTTTATGATTTGAGAGAGTATATGTGAAACTTTGATAATTTGTGAATCGGTTAAGATAAGTAAGCAATAATTAGGCTAAAATATCTAAAAAAATAAAATAAAATCTAAAGGAAATAATGTAATTTTTAAATTTGTTAGTAGAATTTTTAGAATGTTTATTTCATTCGAGCAAAAGACTTTGTCAAAAACTATAAATATCATATTTATATAAATATTTTTTTTTTGCTAGGAATAATTATATAAGCTAAATAGGTTTTATGTTACGAGGATAGTGGTCTATTCTGCAAAAAGTACGGAGGACTTATATCTGCAAAGCTCGATCTTTGAAGTATTGCGGTTATTTCTTTTTTTACGATAGTGTAATTTCTTTTATCAAACTCATTAACATGGGTAGATTTTTTTTCAAAAAAAAAACAAAATTAACTAATGGGTAAAGTCATGTTTTTCAAACATAACTGATGAATTCGTATTTCAAAAATACGATTATTACTTTTACATAAAAGTCGTCTTTCTTACTAATGACTTCCATTTTACCGTCACGATTATAATTTTCTTCTTTCTTTTAATTTATGGATATCCTGCTGTTAGCACAGGATATTTTTTTTTTTAATTTCTTATAATATTTTTCTCTTTTAAAGTTTATACTTTCATATTTGTAAAATTTTATATAAACTTACTATTTTTTTCTTTTCAACTATTTTTAATTATGTGATGAATGGATTTTATAAAATTTTTCATGTTTCCTTAAATTTTAATACAATAATCTATTTCTATATACTATTTATTTTGAGATATTTTTTAATAATTTAATTAATTAATTAAAACTAATATTTTAATTTCTTTTACTCTTCATTATTTGTTATTTTTTTAATTTCATATTAAAATTGTAATATCCTATTTAATAGTATCAAATTATTAAATAAAATATTATAAAATTGATAAAAAAATAATTAAAAACATATAAAATATTAATATATTATCCATCACAATAACTAATATATATATATATATATATATATGAGTTTCTTAAAAATAAAAAATACAAAATAATTAAAAAATTTATAAAAAATATTTTGTCCCTTTCTTGTCTTCAATCATAAATGTATTATCATTTACCTCAATATTTGTTCACATTATCAAATAATTATGGTAAAAACACAACAAAACAGAAAAGAGTAAAAGGAAAAATTAATGTGCAAATGATTTGGCCTAATTTAATCATAATATATTGATTTATAAACTAAACATGTAAACAAGTCATATATTCAAACAAACACTTAACACTATAATTAATTATCCGAATACATACCTACCTTTAATATAGGACTTCAAAACATAAATGCATTTGTAATGATATTTAAGCTTTGTAGAATTATAAATAAGGGGATTATTATTTTACCACATTACAAAAATTATTGGAATTATCAAAGGAATTTTATCAACTAAAATAAATATGTTGGTAAATTTAAAATATTGACGAATTTTACTAATAAGTTTATCTCATTGATAAAATCCATTGATGAAAATCCATTGGTAATATATATTTTTTTGTCGATGAAATTTTTTGTTAGTAATACATGTTTTATTATCAACAAATTTTTTATAGGTAAATCTGTCGATAATAATATTTTATTTACCGACAAATTTTTTCATTGGTAAATGAAATTTGTCTTATTAACAAATTTTATCAGTAAAATTCGTCTAAAAAGAGAGTGACAAATTTCCCGCCCACTACTTCTATCTCTGCGAACCATCCCCTTATCTCTCATTCTCGCTACCCTATTTTGCGAACCACAAGTGCTCCCAGTCGCGAACTACCGATTAGATGCAACAAAAGCCATAATGACTTTCAAAATCACCACTTATAGAGAGACACACTATGAGACAGACCGACTGAAACTTCAGAGGAGGCAACCCACTATGACGAAGCTCTATCTCGCCTCCACCTCAAATGAAGAACTAGATCCTGTGATAGAGACACCACCACGAGCTCTGGATTGGCCAACCATTGTGATGAGGACAACACTATTGCCAGATAGACAAAAGATTTAAAAAAAATCTAAAGATAAGAAAAGAAAATTGTAAAACAATGCTTCTAGAAAGAATGTGTGATTTTAAATAATAAAACTCTTTTATAAAAATTCTATTTATACTTGAGACTTTTTAATATTAAAATAATTAAGTTTCACCATTTTAATAAACTATTAATTTTAAAACATGATTTTCTACCTTCTTCCAAAAGTATTTTTATTTTTAATTAGATAAACTTATTATTAAAAAATAAAATGAATATTTTAATTTAATATGATAATTTATTAAAAAATATCTAAAATATAAAATATTGTTATATTTACTTAATATATATATATATATATATATATATATATATATATATATATATATATATATATATATATATATATATATAATAAACTAAAAAATTCAAAATAAAAAATTTCTATTTCAAATTAAAAAAATATAAAAGAATTTTAAAAAAGTAAAAGAAATTAGAAAATTATTTTTAATTTACCAATTAAATTATTAAAAATTATCTCAAAATAAAAAATATGTGATTAAGTTTACGAAAACATAAAAAATTGAAAAAAATCATTTACTATATCAATAAATTTGATTAAAACAAAATTACACTACTTTTATTAAAAAAACCATTGTGGTTCGTCTAATCGAAATGCGTAATCTACTGATGTTTTTATTTGCCTTAGAATCGTGTATTTGTTCGATCAATTTACAGATTTACGAAGAAGTCATCACACAATTAATGATTTTGTGCCCTTTCTTTTGCAGAAGATATCAGTTAAGTGACTACTTTAATTTTTTCTTTTTCAAAAATTCACTTGAACTGTTAATCTCCATCTCTTTTTTTTAAGTTTTTTTTATTATTTATGAATTTATAAATTAAAGTTATAGGCATAATTAATTAAAATGTTACGCTTTAAATGTTTTGATTATAATAGTGTTTTTTTATATTTAAAAATAATAATTTAGATATTTATTAAGATGTAATTTATTTTTATATATTAGATCTTAAATAAAATTATTTCAACTTAGGTTTGCTAAATTAAGCTTTTTTATGTGAATAAGAAGAGGGAAAACAAAAATTGAGAATAAGTATCTTACAAATTTTAAATTAAGAAGAAATGTTAGTGAATACAAAAATGAGAGTTTCAGGAAAATGGTCTAGTTAAATTATTCATGAGTTTGTTTCGTAATTCGAATTTTTTGGTTTTAGGTATGCCTTTAACCTGCTATTCAAAGTGGATGAAATTTCTTTTACCATAATTGTCATTATTATTATTATAGTTTTCATTCATATAAAAAATGTGTTAATGACAAGATAGTTTTAAAAACCTTTTATTTTTTGAAGTTTAATAAAATTATTTATCAAAATAGTGTTTATCATCATCTAGAATAACTTGTTATACGTTACATGACTAAACATTATTCTAAACGTTTGACTATCTAAACAATATAATAAACAATCTACTGGTTAGATCTAATATACTAATCATAGCATAGTCTCTCTTTCTCTGTTCAAATAACATATAAAATTAAAAAAAAAAACTAATAAGTTGATTGATATATATATATATATATATATATATATATATATATATATATATATATATTCAATTAAAATATGAAATTAAAAAGTAGCTAGTAGGTTGACACGTCCTTTAGCGGGACCGACCAAAACTTTTAATCCATCTAAGCACGGTGGATCACCCCACTCATTTTTGACAAATTAATGCCAAGTCGAATTAAAATTAAGATGGATTAAACTTACCTATTTTATTACTCTAATAATAAAAGATCGAATAGAATATTGAATTTAGAAATATATTACAACATTTATAAATAAATTAATAACTTTTCTTTAATAAATTAAACTTTTATATGAAATAGGCAGTGTGTGAAAATGAAAGTTTTAAAACATATAATAAGTTATTTTATTATCTGAATTATAAAAGTAAAACTAATCCAAATTAATTGAGTAGATTTTATTCATATCAATTGAAAAAGTTAAGAATCAAGTTAAACCCATTAAAAAATAAGTGGTTTAGATTTTATTTTATCCTCAGCATGAATCAATATAATAAGTGAACATACCTACTAGTTATAGAGTTCCATCTAGCCAGCCTTTCTTGTTGCCAATTAATAATTAGATTTACATACCAATTTTTGATAAGGAACACTTCTCATCTAGATATAGAGAGATTTATTTAACAATGGAATAGGACAATTAAAGAAAACGGTAAATACGTAAAGAAATGTTTTTTTTTTCTAATTATACTGAATTATCATTATTTTTTTATTAGAATATTTTAATGTAATCAGATAATGGTAATTATGAAATATAATGGTGTTGTTTTACTTTTATCTATGTATATATGTTACATGGTGTTGTACATGAAAAATCAGTGATGGGTCTCTATCGTCATTTGGTTGACTATAAAAATTGCTGTCCCTATAAACAAATTAGTATATGTATACAATCAATGTTTTGTCTTGTCAAAGATGTAGTGGCTTCACAAAGGTTCTATGTAATGAAAATGTTTTCATAAAAGTAAAATTATAATTTTGAATAAAAAATAATTATTAGATTTTTAATTAATATATTTAATGTAGTAGTTGAGAGAAGGTGTTTGAAAGAGAAATAGAGTGAAAAAAGAAGAAAAGGGTGAAAAAAGGGCATAGGCCCATTAAATAAATAGTGGTGTTTGATAGTTATGGCTTGTCTAAAGCCATATGCATAGTTGGAATGGGTAATAGTGGCACAACCTTAACCTTGTTAGGGTGAATATGATTATATGAATGGTAGATAGTAGTGAGATGGACCATCTACAGAGGTCAAATAAGATAAAAGAAGAAAACTCACTTATACAAATCCATGTCAAGGAGCAAATCACCCCAATCCCATTGGCTGCTACTCCCCTCTCCTTTCATCATATCTTCAAATCCTTCTAATTGAAAGTCCATTGAATATTCATTAACAATTCCTTGTTGGTCCAAGCATGCATATATGTTCTCTTCCTGTGATTCAACCACTTGGTTCTGTCCATCAGCATCAAATGTCAGTGAGGACATGCTGCTCTCTTGTTCAACTGCTTTCTCTCTTGGAGGGACTCCCTCACTCCTTTTTTTCACTGAGCTTGAACCCATATTCCTTGCCTGAGGCCTTATCACTTCAACATCTCTGCTTCCACCTTTATCTTCTGCTTCTTGAGCATTTAGTCTTTTGCTCAGATGACAGTTCCAATAGTTCTTCACATCATTAGCAGTTCTTCCTGGTAGCCTTCCTGCTATCAGTGACCACCTGAAACACGGGATGCAACCAACTTACCCTTCTTCCTTTACTCTATTCAAAACTTGTCTTTTATTTTCTATATTTTTTTTCTCCTTTGCCATATTTTCAAAGCTATTCAAAATTATAACAACTAAAAGTAAAAAGGACTAAAATGGCTGAAAGATATACAGATTTTTATCTCTTTTAATTCCAACAATAAGAACTTAATTAAAGAGTTCAAAATTGTATATATAAAGACATAAAGATTTTCTTTTTGAGCATAAAATAACTTCAATACCTACATGAATCTCTTGAGTAATTACATTTGTCTTCTTACCACTTCAACAAAAGATGATCAGAAAACATCTTCCTTTTGTTTCTCTGTGTTGAAAACAATTTTCAAAATTTTTCGGATTTTAAGAAATTGATTACTTAAAAGAATGGAATTTCTATAAAGAAACAGATTCCAAAACAAGAAAGTAAAAAGGGATTCAAACAAGCACTTAATCTCCTATCTTTCATGTCCTTTCTATGATGATGAATATGGTACATGTTATACCTCTATGCTTGTTTACAAAACAGAAACACCAGCATATATTAAGATATCTTTGCAAAAGCATTGGTGCATGCTATTACATAATGAAAAATACTGAAAGAAAGAGCACAACTTCTAAGGTAACCTGTTGCCTAATAATTTGTGGAGTTTGATTATCATCTCCACTTCTTCCTCCGCAAAATTTCCCCTCTTGATGTTCGGACGGAGATAATTCAGCCATCTTAGCCTACAACTCTTTCGACACCTGTTTAAACCTTCAACAAGCAACAGATTTTATGAGATAAAAAAGAATTGTAAATGGGACTAAACATGTTTCTATGTCAAAAGGAAGTAACCATAGTCACTCAGTCTTTAATTTCTGCATTGGTTTGATACATAAATTTCATAAAACATAACCAATTGCTAAAATTGACCAAACCATTTCACTGTTAACAAATTATTGGAATTGAATTGAGTTTACCAGCTAGCAAAGGAACACGATGCCACTTTCCTTCTCCATATTGTTGTATGCATTTCTTGAGCAAGTGATCTTCTTCTTCTGTCCACGCAACACCACCCATCTCTTCTCAGCTCCACACTCTGGGACCTTCTTCTCTCACTGTCTTAAAGCCTCTAGTACTGCTTTTATATATATGTATGTATGGCATATATGCACCTTTTGTTACTTATTGTACGATGTACCAAACAGCCAGCAAGGCAGTAGCAATATGCCATTTCGTGCCTCAAAATCATAGTAAATGGTCCAGTGCTCTTTCTGAAACTCTGAGGCTATGCTCTATGTTTTTAAATAAACATCATAAGTATATGATGGTGGTCCTGAAATTTGAAAAATCAAGACCTTTGCTCATACCAGAAGCTTGTCTAATTCCTATTAAAAGCCAAACCACCCCATATGTGTTCCTAGTTCATTTGTCATCTCATTTGGATTAGGACACTCTTATAATTAACGACATGGATAATTAGGCTCTATCATAAACCAAATTTTAAATTAATAGGGCAAGCTCCATCTTAATGATTTCTACTAAAAGTTTTTCCTTCTGATTCCATCTACCTTTTAGGAAGAGAACTTAAGTTGAAAACTATGATTGAAGACCAGGCCCGTAACGTTGTACCACATAGCATTGCACCAGACAAGAGTGAACTAACTATCCATCAACAAGTTTTGGATAGCCTTTATTAATGGCTTGGCAACCTCTAGTAGGTTGCTTGGGCATATCTATGCTTGCGGTCCATGGATGCATAGATTCCAAGATAAAGACAAAGGCTTATTAGAGAAAGGACTAGTTCAAATCAAACTGGTCCTTGAATCTTGGTTTTTGTTGTTTGGTGATCTTGACGCTGATATGGCTTTTATTATTGGGACCTATCTCTTCCTTTGCCTTCTGATAATGCACATGGTTGTCCTGATTCTTGCAGATTATGCACCTCCATTAAAATTGAAAATGCCATGCTTAAATTGTGATACAAATCCCTAAGAGGAGATATTTGTTGAGTCTGATGAACATCCGGTAGCAATATTGATGAGTAATCTCATGAATAGTTTTATACTGTCAACTAATCAGAAACAACTGATAAATATATAGCAGTTTGTGATCGAATCAAAATGGGCTGTGTAGTCTATTTTCTTTAGTTTACTACCATGTTCTCTTCTTTCTTCCCTCAAGAAATTACTATCTATACTTAGAAAGTGAAAAAAAAAAAAAATGGGATCTATGAGGATGGAACAATTTTATGGTTTCCAAACTTGTTTTCTTAGAAGATAATATAATTTTTGTTTGGTACGTTCATTTCCAATATTTAAGTAGATTTTCCAAAAGGTCTGTGAAAGTGACTGCATCAAACAAAAAATAACAATATACGACTAGTCGTACTTCCACAGTCTTACGTTAGCCAACTAACAAAAGTTTAAAGTCAATTTAGGAAATAAGATAGAAAGCAACACAAGTACAAGTGTACAATGCATGGAGAATAGGTAATAGAACATTACATTTACTTTCTGAAAGTATTATTTTAAAACCATTCAAATGTGTCAAACGTCACATCTTATGTGCCGTCCAATTACTTTACAGTAACCCAAGAAACATATCAGATCTTAAGCAACTATAATATGCATTAATCTAGAGAGTAAAATCCCATATGAATGGAGCAGATTTGTTGTTTTGCATTGGCCCTCTCAGCAAACAGTAAGAAAATTGACAATGACCATTAACAGGATGGCTTGTGAATGATAAATGAACTGAGTTCATATATTTTTCACATATATAATTTCCTGGCTGAACAAGTGTTTCCAAATTCATCAATGAATTCTAATTCTGTTTAAAGCAAGCATTTTAAATGGAGAAAAAAACCACGACTAGTATAACTTGTTTGAGAGCAGAGGAGATTTAAATGACATGAAATATGAATACTTTATTATTTAATTTAAAAGTTTATAAACAATAAAATTAACTATTTAAACTTAATTTCACAAGAGTTATTATCTCTTTAAAATATTTTTTCTCTATATTCTTTCTAGATCTTTAAATAGTTTATATTTCTTTTATAAATTCGAACTCATTTAAAAATCATTTAGAGTGAAATACTTCAGTCAGATCAAAAGTTCTTTGAATAAGTTTATCTTCACCTTTTTTTTTTTTTTCTTGAGTTGGTATTACGGAGACAGATACATGCTAATAAGTCCTTGCATGTGTGTTTTTGGAACAAAGATTAATCTCTGTCAATCCATGATCATGATGATGCGTTTAGGTTGTTGATCAAAATATTTTATATACATATTTAATCTTTTTGAGAGAGTAGTGAATTTGGGAGTTTACACTTGGTTAAGAAAGTTATAAAAGTAAGGGAAGTTAGTTATATTTTTTTATACCACCTTTGGGTAGATTATTTGGATTGGGGATATAATTTGGTAGTTTTGTGTTAAGATTATTTTATGTTTGAAAATATTCAAAGTTTTATTAAGTTTGATATGGATAGTATATGTAATAATGAATTTTGAAATAATGGTGATAATACTTTTTTGTTTGTAATATAGTTAATTTTCTTTATGGACATTACTAGTAATGTATTATGTGAATGAAATGTTGAACTATTAAAATGAATACGATAAATGGCATTATTTGTTTAATGGTGGATCAAATTGGTTAAAGAAAATCTCATTTGTGGATAAGAAATAAATTACTCACACTTTATGAATAAGCAATGGAGTTGATCAATTTTTTGGACATAAACCTAATTTGTGTATATTCGTTAGCCGATCAATTTCTTGTTGGGTAAAATATATTTGATTGAAAATTCAAGAGACTTAGTTGTTTGACAAGTAATTTCTTGCTAGGAAAAATCTATTTAGAGATTAGTTTAGAGATCAATTCTTTTGGAATTTAGGTCAAGAAGGAGAGGATGATTGGACCTATTATAAAAAATTTGTTCAATTATGTCGAGATTGTTGATAAGAGAAGCACTGGTTTAGCTAAACCTTAATCTCGCAGCATTGTGGTTTTTGATAATGACAACACATTATTAATAACACATGTATTGTTATATGCTACGTGTTCAATTTCTTATCGTGAATGATATCTTAAAGAACATGTTTGTGTTCATTCTCATATATGTATGTATATTCACTGATTTTATACTTGATACATCTTTTGTGATTGCATTACATATGTTTAAGAAAAGAAAACCACATGCACTTTAATGAATTGATACTGTGTGGCAAAACTACAAGTTTTAAGTCGACTTCATAATGAAGTAAGTCGATTAGAACTCATAACTTTGCACAAATTTTCAAAAATAGTGTTGTGAGTGATTTTGCATTAAAAAGTCTTTCAAAACTGAGTTGAAGTGTCTAAGTCGACTACACGCGCAGTGAATTCGACTTAGTTATTTGTTTTGAAATTCTATTAATGCTTTTGAGCTGTAACCACTATATTTCAACTCTATACTAAAGCATTAAATGCAAGTCAACTGAATTAAATGCAAATCAATTTGGTTGTTATGATTGCTGCTAATTTGTTTTAACTATTATAACTATCTGATGACAGTCGACTACATTAGTGGCAAAGTCGACTACAAGAGTGTTTGGTTTATAGAAAACTATAAATAGACGTGACTCTATTGATCACATACGGCTTTGGATATTCTAACATTTTCATTTGATATTTCGGATTGTGATCTCTGTATAAAGGCTCCAAGAACTCGTCAAGAAGACGATGAAGATCTTTCTTGGAAGAGTTTCTTAAGGAGGAAGTGAATTGCGCGTACTGTTTGATCAAAATCTGCACAGTTGGTGTTCATCATATTGATCAAGTTTTCTATCAATCTTTGGAAAGATTGTTGCTATCTTGTTGGGATTACAAGAGGTGAACTCGTGGAGTTATGGACACTTTGAGGATTGTTCAAAGTGGGTTGAAGATTGCAGAAGAGGGGATATCTTGCTGCAGATCCTTGTTTTGGCTGCCTATACTTTTAGTTAGAGGGTTAAAGAGATTGTCTATACTTTTGACGTGGAGGTCTTTATAGAAATCTTATTGTAAAATCCTTGACTAATAGAGTGCATTGGCTTCCTGGTTGTGGAAAGATACTGGATGTAGGCATTGAGGCCGAACCAGTATAAAAACTCTATGTTTGCTTTCTCTTTCCCTACTCTTTTACTTTAAGTCGACTTTACAGTTTACACAGTCAACTTTATATTTCCACTGCACTTAAACTTCTTATTCCTTGCGATTCAAGAAACTTTGTAAAGGTTTAAATTTTGTGAAAAAGATTTTGAAAAGACTCTGATTTTTAAACCTCACCAATTCACCCCTCCCTCTTGGTGTTGAAACTGAACAATCCTGTTTCGAACAAATTCGAAACCAGTGAAACCTTTTCCTTAAACCAGACTGACCACAAGACTTAATCATGCAACATATTTGGACTAAGCATTTTAACTAATTAAAGTACTAAATTAACATAAAATGACTCTGATAGTAAATCCTAATATAGTTTACAGAACCAGTATATGTCATATATAGCTTATTTGATATTAGAGAATAGTCCTGAAACAGACCATCACTATTTGTGGGTGAAAATTATCCTTTTTGGAAAATAAGAATGTAAACCTTTCTTGAATCCGTGGATAGAGGAATTTGGGATGCAACCTTAAATGGTCCTTTTGAGCCAAGTCACATTGTGGATGGAAAAACTATTTTGAAAAACTTTTCTGAGTGGTCTTAAGAAGAGAATAGGAAAGCACAATATGATGTCAAAGCTAGAAATATCATTGCCTCTACACTAACAGTTGATGAATTTTTCACGATATCTCAATCCAAATCTGCCACGGAAATGTAGGATGTCTTGGAAGTTATTCATGGGGGCACTGATGAAGTCAAGAGAGCAAGAAAGAATTCGTTGATTCAAGAGTGTGAGCTTTTCAGGATGAAGACTGGTGAAATAATCTATGAAGTCCAGATATGGTTCACTCATATAGTCAACCGTCTTATGGCTCTTGGCTAAGTCTTTGACAAAGAAGAGATCAATATCAAGATACTTAAAAGTCTGAATAGAAGCTGGCATGAACATGGCTACATTGTTTGGAAAATTAAGAGCGTATAAGCTAGAACTTGGAAGATTGAAGGATGAAGAAGAGCTTGAAGAGAAAAAGTCCATAGCATTGAAAGCAACAAGCAAGAAAGCCTCAAAGTCAGAGGAAGATTTAAATGTTTAGATGGACAACAATGAACTGATTTCCATGAGGGTAAGGAAATTTAATCAACTTATGAAAAGTAATAGTCAACTTACTAACCATGCAGGTAACAACAAAGCCAAAAAAGCTGTCAGGTAAAATGCTATTGAATGTTATGAATGCGGGAAAGAAGGACGCATAAAACCAGATTGTCCAGACCTGAAGCCGAAGTAGAAAGCCAACAAAAAGTTTCCTAAGGACAAAAACAGAAAGCAAAAATGAGCTTACATCACCTAGGAAAACAGTGATTCTGATACATCAAGTGATGAAGATGTTGATCATGAAGAGGAATCAAACATCTGCTATATGGCTGGAACATCATTGGCTGATTATGAAAGTGACACAGTGTTTGAGCAAGAACCAATCGAGGTGAAATACAACCTATTGCTGGATGCTTTCAGAGAAATTCATGCTGAAGCAACACGACTCCAATATAAGGTTAATCGACTTAACTCTGAAAGAAAAGATTATGAATATAGGACTAATAATCTTGTCACTTATAATGAGAAATTACAAAAAAAGTTAGATAAAGTTTTATTGTCTGCTAAAAATGTTAAAATTGAGACTGTTACAGTATAAAAGAAATGTGAAAAATGTCCTGCTCATGTGAAACAAATAGATTACTTGTCTAACACGCTAGCCAAATTTACACAGGGTAGAGATAACTTGAATGTTGTATTAAAGTCTACTGGTAGAGCAATTAACAAACAAGGAATTGGTATAAAGCTAAATCTAATAGAACTAGTACAAAGAAATTTTCTGATTTAAGCAAACCTGTTAAACATGCTTGCTTTTATTACAATAGTGTTAAGTCCCTGGCAAGTGTACCTGATCATTATCAAGTAATATAAAATGGGTAAGTCCAAGTATCGTTTCCCAAAGGACTCTTAGGCCTTAACTTTCATGTAAACTAATCGCGTAAGACTTGAGAAGAAATTGATTTTAAGTTTTTAAATGCAAAGACAAAAGTAAACATGCAAATGCAGTGAATCAGTTGGCTAAAAGAAACTATGAATGAATGGAGTTGTTGGGGTTCATAATTTCATCTTATCCACCCTCTTATATCTACTTTTCTTATCTAATTTGCATATTTATCAAATTGTCATGCAAACTTTCTTGGTCTACCCTTAACCCAATTCCTTAGCGAAAAGAGCCTATTACTAATTACCGGCTTGTTATTCTTAGCCTCCCCTAGTAACTAATAATGCATGATAAACAGAAGCAAAATACAATTGATCGCCCTACCCCTATTCCTAGGCGGTATTAGCATAATCAAGGAATTCTCATAGTTCATGACATTACTGTACATTCCCGTATCAATAAAGACAAACAACATTTACCAAATTAGTTAAACGATAAAAACATTAAGCAAAGGAAAGGACCCAACAATTGATAAAGATAAGCATATGCAAGCATATAAAGAAGATACGAATTTTGATATAAGAGAGTTTCAAAAGATTACATTGCTCCCCAACAACCTAGGGTTTGGTTCACCATAATCATGGTGAATCTAGATGAAATATAGTGAAAGAATGGAAGAAATAACCCTAAACTTGGTAGATTGGAGCCTAAGCATCCAAGGAACCTCCTCGAAGGTGTGTGGAATAGCTCTGGACGTTTCTTTCTGCCAAAAGATTGAGCTTTGATTCGCATTGGGGCTATATATAAAAACAGACAACCGCTCAGCGACTAATTAAACCGCTCAGTGGTTTCCCTCTAATCGAAGGACCACTCAGTGCCCAAAACTGTCGCTCAGTGCCCATAATTGGCCGCTCAGTGCCCAAAATTGGCCGCTCAGCGTCCAAAACTACCGCTCAATGGTTTGGTCAACATTCTGGTCAACTGGTTGAATTTTTTGGTGGACTGGTTGACTTTTCTGGTTGACTGGTTGACTTTTCTAGTTGACTGATTGACTTTTCTTCATTCTTATTGACTTTTCTACACTGCAACCATTTGATCTTCAACCTTTCTTTCAAGGTTTAATACCTATTTTGGTCCCTTCTTTGGGAGAGTTTGTTCAAAGTGGTCCCTCCTTTTTTCAAAAGTTCACTTAAGTCCTATCTTTTGCAAAAACGGTTCAAAGTGGTTCTTTTTGCTAACGGTGTTAAGTTCAGTAACGACAGACGTGACAGGTGTCTAACATCTGCTGATTTGGCATTGTAATTTGTTTTTAAATAAATATATAATGATGACGTGTAAATAAATATAATTAGGGTTGAATTAAAGAAGGATTTAGGGGTTTTGATGATTAGGGTTGGATTAAATCCGAAGCAGAAACGACGCGGTTCTCTCTGCACGTCGTCCTCTCTGTCGTTCTCTCCGCCCAGACCGCCTACTCAAAGGCCCTCCGCGCTGCCCACCGCTTCCAGCTCCTCCACTTTGCTTGGGACCAAAAGCTGGAAATTCTGTTCAGTGTGGTTTCTGCTCAGTTCGATGTTAATCCAAGTCTGAATGGATACATGCCAATAAATGTATGGAAAAAATGTGTGCAGAACATGCTGATCATTCTTGATATTTTAGTCCAGTACCCAAACATAGTGGTCGATGATTCTGTGGAATCAGATGAGAATGAAACTCAGAAAGGTACTGACTATAATGGAACAATTTTGTGTCTGTCCTTCTCCGTCTCCAGCTCCGACTGCTTTTCGTGCCAGACATCGCTTCTCGCCTCCATGGCTCGCAATCCCTATCCCGATCCCAATCACAATCCAGTTCCAATTACCCCAATCTTCTAACCCTAATTACCCCTAATTCATTTCTTTATTTTACCCTAATTAATATAATTTACACGTCACAATTATATATATTTATTAAAAC
>NW_014543980.1:194020-201311 GCF_000741045.1 Vigna radiata var. radiata | reverse complement strand
GTCCTCAAGCAAAACAAGATGTAACTCAGTTTTCAAACAATCAATACAATGGATTAATACTTTCCAAAACTCTTTCGTCCAAGACAAGTAATCACTCTTAGCTTATTATAAAAATATTAGTCAAGATGTATAAATGCATTACTTCCATTAAACTCAATATGGTGATCACATAATCACAGTCTTTCTAAAAGATGCTATTATCATGAATGACCAATTAACCAAACACAAATGCAATCATGTATAATTGGAACTACTCCTCACCAAGAAAAGTGTTTCACTCAAGCACACATGTGTATATTGAGGTGACTCATTCTCTCTACTATCACAGTGTCACACAAATTAACTTTGCCTTTGATTTAACCACAATCAATCATACTCAAAAGCAAGTTATCATCACAAGGACTTTTTATGGCTTGTAATGTGGTTGGGCTAAGAAGAACATTGGTTTTTCTGGATCACAAAATCCTTGAGTTAAGAGAGTTATTCACATTCATAGTTTAAACACAAAGTTTCTTTAAACAACCAATCTCCCTCGTTCCCAACTTTCCCTTTTCTTTGCATTGAACTTTTCTTCTCATTCCCAACTTTCCCTTTTCTTTGTGATCATATGACACATGCAAGCAAGTGATTTAATTATAGAAACCTAGGCAAAGTCATTCATGCTTTCAAAGTAATAGCAATCATTCAATCAAAAACTCTGGAGTTCAAAACCTCACATATGCTAATTTCAAGTTCCAATACATACATACATATCCTTCTCAATATCACAATCACAATCATGTTATCATGCATCTGTTCACATATATTGTGAACCACCAACTGTAGATAACATCTCATATATCATCTCAACATCAATTAATATAAAAGCCTCATCAAGCATACTCATCACAAATCATCATCAACCCATTGCATCAGATATAAGTTTTAAACCAAGTACATCAACACCTATTCTAAAAACAAAAGCAAATATAACATAATTTATAAAAATAAGTTTAGAAAACTAGGTTGCCTCCTAGGTAGCGGTTGTTTAACGTCACGAGCCTGACCCAAACCTTTCTAGCACTTGTTTGTAAGTGCATACCTTTCCAACACCCTTCAGTAGGTGTGCTTCCCTGTATCCTTCAATAGATACCTAAATCTTCTAGCATCCCTCAGTAGATGTTATCCCAGTAGCATTCATCAGTAAATGCTGACAGTGACATCCATCAGTAGATGTCTATTCACCGTCCTCTTTCATAACAACATCCATCAGTAGATGTTGTAGAAGCATCCATCAGTAGATGCTATCATCACTGCCATCAGAAGTAGCATATAACCTAAAAAAAAACTTAAACATACAAAGAAAAATCAAATCCAAATCACACAAATAATTAAAAAGAAAAAGTTAGAAATTGGGTTGCCTCCCAGCAAGCGCTTCTTTAAGGTCATTAGCTTGACCCGGTAAAGCCCAAACACCCATCAGTAGGTGCTGATATTCTATGTTGGCTTTCTTCCTTCCTTCATGACACCAACAAAATCTCAAAAATTTCCTTGTCACCAACTCTAAGGATTCTCAATCTCAAGAGTGTGCTCTGTTTGCTTTGATAGTCTTGACAACCCATAACCTATTATGAAATTTCATTGGTGTGCCAGGTTTGGGTTTGTCACTTTTCACATCAGGGTGTTGGTGAACCAATTCTCCTTCATTATCTGCCTCCTGATGATCTTGTGCTCCTAGTACAAATTTTTATCCTGCACACACTAAAGAACACTACACTAGAGCACAAAATTAGTCCAAAAAATAAAAACCGTAAAAATATCATTTTAATTTTTTATTTTTTTTTATTTTTTTTATAAAAACAGAAAAACAGAAAAAGATATATTACTATTTTTTTAAATAAAAACAGAAAAATAAAAACAGAAAAAGATATATTATATATATATTTTTTAAATAAAGATAGAAACATAAGAACAGAAAAATAAAAACAGAAAAATAAAAATGGAAAGATAAAAACAGAAAGATACTCCCCTTGCTTGATATTCTTTTCTTTTTCTTCTTCCTGCTAAATTTTTTCAAAAAGTTGAGAACACCAAGCACCTGTTTCCATGTCTCATTCATAGGAACTTTAATCTCCAATTTCTTGAAGATTTCAATAGAGCACTTAAACTTCTTTTCTTTCCTATGATATTTTTTTGATGAGGAAGAGGTTTTGAATATGATCTTTTCTTCTTTCCTCTCTTCCTCTTTTTCGTAATCTCCTCCCTCAACTTTCTCTTTTTATCTTTTCTTCTTTTCTTCTTTATTTTCGCATACTTTTTCTTTTTTTCTTTTTTCTCAACCACTTTTTTTTTCTTCCTCATCATCATTATCTTCCTCAACCAACTTTTCTGTTTCTTCTTCCTTTAAATCTCTCTCTATCTTTTCTTCCTCAATCTTCTCCTCCTTTTTCTCCAATTTTTTCTCCTTTATCTTCTCCTCTATCTTTTCCTCATCTCTCTCTATCTTCTCCTCATTAACAACCTTATCAATTTGTGTCTCCAAATATCTGAACGTAACTTCATAGCTCTTGGAATTGTACTTCTCCAAAACTTTGTCGAACTTTTCATTAAAGCTCTTGACTTGTTCCGTCAAATCAACTATCTGATGACATAGTTGTTGATCGTCCTCCCACATTTCTGTTGGTAAAGAGAGTTGTTGCTGCCATAAACGTTTTTCAGCTTCCCCCAACGTTTCTTTTCGCAAAGAAGAATATTGCTCAAATTGGCTTTGATACATATTTGAATGAGGTTTCCACCAGGGGTTGAAATCATTTTGGTAGAATTGAGGGACAAGGGAGGATATCATATGGATAAGAAGCTACAAACCAAAAGGAATAGAGGAGCAATGGGGAACAAGTGTAAACACATTGAAACACACCCAAAACCTCTAATTCAATCCTCTTCTTGACTCCATCATTCACAATTTTATTTTCATTTTTCTGTATTTTTTTGTATTTTTTTTCATCTTGTCTCTTTTCTTTTTTTTCTATGAAGAACACAACTTTTTGAGACAAGATATATACAACATATTTACAAAAACAAAAACAAGAAGAGGAACCAACTAGTCAATTCATCTGAATCTCCCAAGAGACCACACTTATTCCCAAAACACTTCCAAAGCTTCAAAATTCCCTAAGGTTAAGGTAATCATGGTTTTTCACTTAGGGCTAGTGTATAAGCTTCAAAACAAAGAAATGGGGAAAGCATAGGCTCAAAGGGGCTATCAAAGGATCAAAGCAGGGTAGGCTCATCTGGCTAGAGAGGCTCAACAACAAAACTGCCTTTATCACTTCCAAACATGCATATCAATCAAGAATCATCAAAAAGAGTCAAGCCAAGGCATATGTGCAAGCAATCAAGAGACATATCACACAAGAAAGAACATAAAGTTGTTCAAATCTCACACAGGGCATTTATGTCACAATCAATTCAACTCTCAAACATCATAATCATCTTCCAAGCAGAGAAAAACAAGGATTTCAAACTAATCAGAGTATTAATGAAGTGAAGGAAAAACTAACCTAAACAAAGTCTAGAAATCAAGAGAAACATCTAAAATTGTACACAAGACAAAAAAAAACTACCTAGAAAAGAAAAAAAAATTTAACGCAAAAAACATAAACTAACAACGAAACATCAGAGTCTCCCCCAATAGACTACACTTAAACTACACAGTGTCCTCAATGTGTCACAAGCATAAGATCAGAAATCAGAAGAGTCAACAAATCATGGACAAGTGTAATAAAAGCGGGAAAGGAGGAGAAGGAAAAAGGAAAATCCCTTGATCATGGTGGCAGTTGCCAATTTTGGACTGTCAGGGAGATATTCTCGACCACTGGAGTCAGCAAGGAAGTCTTGAGGAGGAACTGCTTCAGTCTCCAAATTTGATCAAGTAGGGAGATGTCCTCGACAACTAGATCCAAGAAGCAATGATTGTTGATGAGCTGATTCAACTGGTGCCTATTGATGTTAAAGCTCTTGTGTATGCTTGCACCTTTGTTTTCCACTGTGGGTGCTTGTTGGTCAAATTCATGCGTACCTTCTACAACATGGTTAGTGCACTGTGGCTCCACAGAAATAACATGTAGGGGTATAACACCCAATCCCAGTGTAACATGCTGAACATTAGATAAACCCTCAGAACATGAATCATTTTCAAATTTAGAAACAATATCAACTACAGGCTTAGATTCATGTTTAGTGCATGGAGAAGAAGTGTTCATAGAAGATGGCAAAAGTTCTTTCTCATCATGCAAAGAGTGGAAATGAAAAGCATGCTCATCAATGAAGGTTGAAAAACAGTTATTTTCATATGTCAATTTGGACCAAATTACACCTTTTACTACTCGGAATGAGCTTAGAATCAAGCAAAACTCAATAAATGAGTCTGAAGAGAGTCAAAAGTTGTTTTTAGCGATTTTATGCTTGTTTTGCATTGTTTTGTAGCTAATTTGAGAAAAGTAAAGAATGAAGTTAAAGATACAGGTCGTTGAGACAAGAAAAGAGCAGAAAAATGAAGATTTGAAGAGTCGACGCACCGCCCGACGACAATGATAAAGGTTTTTGGAATGATTTGAAAGAATGGTTGAATTATCAAATGTTGGAGTGCAGAAAAGTCAAATAAAAATGCAGAAAAGTCAACCAATCAACCAGAAAAGTCAACCAGTCAACCAGTTGACCAGAATGCTGAAAAGTTGACCAGAGCGCAGTTGACCACCGCCGGGCGGTTGACCGTGGCGCCGGGCGATTGACCGGAGCGCCGGGCGGCTGTTTTTGGCGTTGGGCAGTTGTCAGATGGGCCTGGGCTTGAATTTTGTCACTTTTCTTGGTTATAAATAGCCCTAGTGTGAGTTTAGGTGCATTCTTTTGAAAGGGGAGAACGACCAGACCTAATTTTGCTCTTTGGAGAGGATCTCTTGGATGCCTAGGCTCCTTTTCATCTTTTCTAGGGTTTGCTCTTTCATTCTTCTTCCATTTTTCATCTAGTTTCACCATGTCTATGGTGAACTAAACCCTATTATTGTTGGGGAAAATAATGTAATCTTTTGATACTCTCTCTTATTGAAACTATTGATTGTTTATATGGTCTTCATATGTTTCGATTGATTATTGTTGGGTTATCATCTATCGCTTAAGGCCAATTTGTCAACAAGTTTTTGGCGCCGTTGCCGGGGACTCGAGATTTATTTTTCTAGTAGTGTGGATTGATTGAATTTGACTTGATTTTATGTTTATTTTGTTTTATTATTTTTGTTCTAATAAATGTTTTCTAGGGTTTTGTGCCTAATTTTTGCAGAATGTAGTTTGGAGAAGAATTTGAGTCTGTGGGCACTCAATTCCATCAAAATGATTTCAACCACTGGGGGGATCCTTTTTCAAATATATATTGAAACCACTTAGGGCATCAGTCCTCTTCACGAAAAGAAACGTTAGGGGAAGCTAAAGAACGTTTACAGCAGGAATTATTCTCTGTACCAGAAGAAACGTTGGGGGAAGTCCAAAAATTCTTGCGGCAGTACGTAGTATCTGGACCAAAAGAAACGTTGGGGGAAGTCCAACAACGTTTACAACAAAAACAATCTCCTGTACGCAAAGAAACATTGGGGGAAGTTCAAGAACGTTTATTGCAGGAACAACACTCTCATGCCCTGAAGGCTTTGGGCATTATTAAGGCTGATACTGAAGTCAACCCTAAAGAAGAATGTCAAGCCACTATCTTTACAAATGATAAGGTTGCCAAGGAGGAGAAGATAGAAGAAGAAGAGCTACAGAGGTATGAAGAGGAAACAAAAACAAAGAAAGTTGCTGTTGTGAAAAAGATAGAGGAGATATAAACAGAAAAGTTGAATTAGAATGAGAAGAAGGACGAGATGGGAAAAGCCATGGTTGAAGGAAAAGAAAAAAAGAAAAAAAATGTTAAAATAAAGAAAGAAAAGAAAAAGAAAAAGAGAAGGTTAAGGAAGGAGAAGGTTGAGAAAAAGAGGAAGAGAGGAAAGAAGAAAATATCACATGAAAAACCTCTTCCAAATAAAAAGAAAAATCATAGGAAAGGAAAGAAGTTCAAGTTGGCGATCTTCAAGAAATTGGAGATTAAAGTTCCTATGATTGAAACATGGAAACAGGTGCTTGGTGTTCTTAATTTTATGAAGAAATTCAACAGACAGAAGAAAAAAAAAATATCAAGAAAGGAGAGTATCAACACCTACTGATGGGTGTTTGATTTTATTTTATTTGATTTGATTTTATTTGATTTAATTTTATGTGATGTGATTTGATTTGATTAGATTTGATTTTATTCTATTTGATTTGATTTGATTTGATTTGATTTTATCTTATTTGATTTGATTTGATTTGATTTTTATTTATTTTATTTTTGGGTTATGCGCTGCTTCTGATGGCAGTAATGATAGCATCTATTGAGGGATGCTAGAAAACTTTTGAATCCACTGAAGGATTCCAGGAAGGCACACGTACTGATGGGTGATGAGAGGTAGTGCACTTACTGACAAGTGCCAACCAGGTTAGGGTCAGGCTCGTGACGTGAAACAAGCGCTACTAGGAGGCAACCTAGATTTCTTCTTATCTTTGCATTTAAATTTCTAGAATAGGTTGAATTTTTAATCTTGGTGTGTTCTCTTGGCTTGAATACTTTTTCTGAAAATGTTTGACTGACTGATGTGCATAATGGAGCTATTTGATGATTATTTGATGTAGATGAGAATTGAGTTGCAATGCATGTTGATATTATGTGAAATAGATGTGTGATGAATTATGATTGTGGTTATGATGCTAAGCATGGTGTATGAATGAATTTTGTGTGAGAAAGCATGTGTGTGAGATTTTGAGCTCCAGAGTTTTTATTGATGTATGTATTGTTCACAGGAAAACATGGATGATATTGCCTTAATATTGATGATCGATTGAATTGCATGTGAATGTCATATGATCAAGGCCATTTTTGAAAAGCCTTCTCTAGCCAAATTTTCACCCAAAGTGCTTGAAATACTTTACCCTTTTTGAACCTTAGCCTTAAACAGGATGTGAACCCTTGTCTTGAAATTCTTTACCTTGAGTGGGGATGAACTTATTTGTAAGTGATGAAAAGGTTCAAGTTTGGGGTTGTACGACGGAAAATTGAAAAAGCAAGTAAAAGGCATTGAGCTCAATTGTTGTGAAAAGAGAAAAATTCATGAGAAAAAGAAAAGAAAAGAAGAAAAGCATGAAGATGAGCTCAATGAAAAAGAAAAGAAAAGGGAAGAAGTTGGGAATGAGA
>NW_014543980.1:177473-192460 GCF_000741045.1 Vigna radiata var. radiata | reverse complement strand
TAGGCCCTTTTCGCTGAGGGATCGGGTTAAGGGGAGGCTAAGAAAGTTGCATAACAATTGAATCAATCAACTAATAGTCAAGGGTAATATGTAAGAGAGAGTGGAATAGATGAAATTTTTAGTACCCAACAACATCCATCCATCCATTGTTTTCGTTTGTCAATTGAATCAACTTTATTTTTGCATGTGAATATTTTTATCCTCAAATCCAATTTATTAATTTTTATTTTTCAAGTCTTATTAATTTAATTCACGCGAACGAGGAATCCATACGAGTCTCTTGGGAAAACGATACTTGGTCTTACCATTTATATTACTTGTACGATTTGGTACACTTGCCAATTTGTCAACAATCAATATCATAATCATCAACATACCTATCACTAGCATCATCATCATCAATAGAATCAATCATAGGTATGTTTACCTCCACTTCCTTGAAAATTGGTAGAGTGGTGGAAGGTGAAGATGGTCTACCTATCTCAAAAGTGCTGCTTACATCTGCTTGTTCCTCAACATTTTCATCAGATTCACAGTTAGTATGACCAATCATAAAGTTGGAAGCTGGGTGTATCACAGAATTGATCTCAACACAAATAAAGCAAGAACCAACTTCACAACTACATTTGAAATTTTCAGAAAACTGTAAAAGATCAAAATTTAATTCTATGTCTGAAACATCTTCAGTTTTCACAGTTTTAATGTCAAAATCAACACTAACATGTGAATTTGCAGCAATATCAATAATATTTGAATGCATAAACAACTCAGGCAAAGCAAGTGGGATTTCAAGTTTAGAGAAAACCTGTGTTGATTCATGGTTCATCTCACCAGTAACAGCAGAACGAGCAACTGCATCCTCAAGTGCAAGAGTGGGGAGATAGGAGGGTGGGGAAGTAGATGGCGTAGTAGTAAGCTCATGACTCTGCTCCCCATCTCCTATGTGAATGGCACTGACATCATTAAGAATTGGAACAGTCTGAAATGATGATCCCTCTAAAAATTGAGACTGTTCCTCGGTGCACTGCGCGACCATTTGCCTCCACAACTTGTTCAATGTAGGCACAAAAGAAGTAGAAGACTTGGCAGGTGCCTTTTGTTGTTGTTGTTGCCTCTGATTTTTCTGTTGTGGCTGCTTATTATTGTAGATGTTGGTAGCATAAGCTTGAGGCTCATCATGAGTAACAGGGTGGTCCAAAGAAGGACAGGCATCCGTAGAGTGGTCACTGGAAGGACATATAGCACACAACCGTGCAACAAATGCAGATGGAGGTGCTGGTCTCTAGTTGGATGCCAGCTGTGTCACCAAACTCTCAAGAGAATCAAGTTTGCTTTCCAGTTTCCTACCAACAGCTGATAAAGAATGGGCAGGCTCATGAAACTGCAGCTGCTGAGATTCCTGAACAGGTGGAGAAGGCATACAAGAATTCGGAAATGGTTGATATTGCTGTGGAGCATCATAACATCCCAAGCTAGGGTCATTCCATCCAGGATCGATACTGTGACCATACTGAGCAGGGAAGAATTTATCCAAGAACTTATGCTTAAGATCTTCCCAAGAAGTGATGGATCCTAGAGGAAGACAATACAACCAACCCCTTGCTGCTTCTTGTAATGAATGCGGAAATGCCCTTAAAAACACTTCTTCATCCGGGACATCTGGAGGTTTCATTAAAGAGAAAATGGTGTAGAACTCCTCCAAATGTCTAAGTGGGCATTCACCTGCAAAACCATGAAACCTAGGCAGCATATGTATCAGTCCAGTGTTGAAAACACAACGGATACCCTCCTCATCAAGTGGAACCGACTCCCTAGGAGCACTCTCATGAGATGGAGGAGGAACCGTACTATTCTCAACATAAAAGTCAGCAGAATATGCATGAGAAGCAATATCAGAGTTAAGTGCCGAAGGAGAATCAAAGTCATGGACATAGGCAGAATAAACAGTATCCACATAACCAAAATAGGTAGACATGGAAAAGAAAGGGGGAAAAGAAGAAAACAATGAAAATATGCAACTAAAGCTACCTAAATGCAACAACACATAATATCACACACAGAACAGAACAACACACTCACAACACAAGACAAGACACAACACACACTAACACAACAAAAGACCTAAAACCGAACCGTTGGTCCCCGGCAACGGTGCCAAAATTTGATGGGTGTCGCGGCCCATACAAATTTGATTGCATATTAGAAATGCAGTATAGACTAGGAAGTGACTCCTAGGTCGTCTCTCAAGGACCAAATGTGGTTCGAGTCTTAGGTCAAACACGTAGTGGGGGGGGGGTTGTTTGTGAAAGGTTTGTGATTGCAAATGATGAAATTAAAAATAAAAATTAAACACAACCTAACATGATTAAAAGCATTCAACAATCTAATATTAAGCAGATTAAAACTCGCAGCTTGTGTCAACTTGGAAACAATTTATAAATAAGTAAATGCATAGCTGGAATAAACTTTAGAAGAAAAAGGACATTAACCACTAAAATTGAAATTACTAAATTAAAATTAAATTATCGGTGCAACATGAAATAAAAGAGGCAACGTTAGCTAATAATTAAAATATTATTATATGGAAGTAAAGAAACAAGGCTTAGCTAAAAATAATTCAACAATGCAGCAGCTTTGACACACATTCATCACATAATTCAACAAATTAAAGTACTTACTGAATGCATTAAATTTTATAAAATTAAAATATACTTCATGGGTTGAAGCGTGAAGAAGAAACAAATAAAAAAAACTTCTTGGAGCTTGGCACGACCCCTGCATCCACTTTTCTCCCCTTGAAATTCCAATCTGAAATGTGCCACATTCCCGTGACATCTCCAACTCAATAAATCACCTCTCGTGCAGGATGTAATGCTGCTAAAAAAAAACAAACCAATTGAAAATGAGTTGCACATTGGGTGAACCGAAAGCTTCCATTAGTAAGCTGCATTGCTCTCCAAACTCCAAAGAAAACATTCCAAAACTAAAACATCCTCCTTTTTTTTTTCAGCAGCAAAACGTTAAAAGAAACCCACCGTCCAAGTGACGGCTGCAACCTCTTTCCCAAGGACCAAGTGTCCTAAATTTGGGTCGGGTCCACCCTAAAAAATAAAACCCTAGGGTGCCAAGTGTCCTACAATTTTGGGCCCTCATATTTTTGCCAACAATGGCCCAATGTGCAAAAGTTTGTATAACAAGTTTAAACAATTAAATTACAAGATAACTAAAATTTAAAATGTCTAATTTGAGAGTCTTGAATTTATTTGGTGTCCTCCAAATGTCCCAAATTTTGTTTCCATTATTTTCCCTGAAAATAATAATGCACATAATTAGCTCAGAAAATTCAAATTAATTAAAATTAGAATTTCCGGTCAAATTAAGCATAATTAGGAAAAACGGGAAAATATCGGACAATTAAGCAAAATTCCCTAATTAATTTCGGTACAATAAACTAAGTGAAATCAATAAAATATCGACTCATCACTAAGAAAGTTGCATTACAATTAATTAATCAAACTAATAATTCAAGAGGAGTAGATAAGAGAGAGCGAATAATGATGAAATTGTAAACCCCCAACAACTCCATTCATCCATTGTTTTCTTTTGTCAATTGAATCAATCTCTTTCGCATGTTAATATTTTTGTTCTCAAATCAAATTAATTTTATTATTTTAATTCATGTGAACGAGAAAGCCTTTCGAGTCTCTTGGGAAGAACGATATTGGGTTACTCCAATTATATTACTTGAATGATTTGGTACGCTTGCCAATTCGTCAACAAGTTTTTGGCGCCGTTGCCGGGGACTTGAGGTTTATTTTTCTAGTAGTTTGGATTAATTGAATTTGACTTGATTTTATGTTATTTTTATTTTTGTTCTAATAATGTTTTCCAGGGTTTTGTGTCTAATTTTTTCATAATGTAGTTCGGACAAGAATTTAATTCTGTAGGCACTCGATTCTACCAAAATAGTTTCGACCACTGGTGGGAAACTCATTCAAACTTAGATCATAGCCAATTTGGGCAACGTTCCTCTAGGCCAAAAGAAACGTTGGGGGAAGCTAAACAACGTTTACAACAGGAATTATTCTCAGGGCGAAAAGAAACGTTGGGGGAAGCCAAAGAACGTTTAATGCAGGAACAACACTCTCATGCGTTGAAGTCTCTAGGTATTATTAGGGTTAATACTGAAGTTAACCCTAAGGAAGAATGTCAAGCTCCTATCTTTGAGGATGACAGGATTATTGATGAAGAAAAGATAGAGGAAGATTAGATAACAAAGGTCTTGAAGTCTCTGGGCATTATTAGGGTTAATACTGAAGTTAACCCTAAAGAAGAATGTCAAGCCACTATCTTCACAAATGATAATGTTGTTAAGGAGGAAAAGATAGAAAAAGAAGAGCTAGAGATGTATGAAGAGGAAACAAAAACAAAAAAAGTTGTTGCTGAGAAAAAAATAGAGGAGATAGAAACAAAAAAGTTGAATGAGAGTGAGAAGAAGGATGAGAAAGGAAAAGCAGTGGTTGAAAGAAAAGAAAAAAAAGAAAAACAATATGAAAATAAAGAAAGAAAAGAAAAAGAAAAAGAGAAGGTTAAGGAAGGAGAAAATTAAGAAAAAGAGGAAGAGAGGAAAGAAAAAAAGGTCATGTGAAAAACCCCTTCCTCATAAAAAGAAAAATCATAGGCAGGAAAATAGGTTCAAGTACTTCATGGAGATCTTCAAGGAATTGGAGATTAAGGCTCCTATGATTGATGTATGGAGACATTTGCTTGGTTCGATCAACTTTTTGAAGAGATTTAGCGTAAAGAAGAAGAAGAAGAAGAAAATACCAAGGGAGAACAAATTTAACAGCTATTGATGGGTGTTTGTGGGGACTTTCCCAATTTTTGTATATTAATTTGAATTTATGTGTTTGTTTTCTGTTTTTCAAATTCTGTTTATTACATTTTGTGTGTGCATATACATTTGAGTGAGGAAAATCTTGAGATTGAAAAATTTAGGGCAAAGATCAGGAGTCACCAAGAGAAATCACAAAGAGGCAAGCAAGAAAAGTGGTAAGGAAAACTACCACGCACCGCCGGGCGGTACCACTTTGCCACCGGGCGGTGGCGGCGAAAAGTAGAACCCGAGCTTCTTAAAAGCTGGGTGTTTTCAAGATTTCTTCACTTTGCTTTGCCCCTTTGAGTTCCGCCTGGCGGTCTCCCTACACTTTGCTCCAGATTTGCACCTTCAAGAGGGTTTTCAAGAGATTTCTATACACTTTCTCACCACCCACTCACAAAAAGTTTAGTTTCTTGCTCAAATTTGGGGTTTTTCTTGGTGGGAGTGTGCATTTAGAGTTCTCCATCATCAATTGAAAGATTTTTTCCAAGCATTCACATCTCCACTCAAGTAAGCTGTGTCATTCCATTCTTTAGTTCCTAATTTTGAAAATTTTGATGAACATGTTTAGGAAATTGGTAACTTAGGGTTTTGAGATTCTTTGCATGGATTGTTGAATTACTGTTCTGGACCGTTTAAGTTGTTTGAAGTTGGTTGGCATGGTAGGAATTAGCATTTGAATGGAGATTAGTGTTGATTTGGTGAAAATTTTTTGAAAACCCCTCTCACCGCCGGGCGGTATGCCTTTGCCGCCGGGCAGTATTCAAACTGGTGCGTACCGCCGGGCGGTAAGCCTCTGTACCGTCGGGCGGTCTGCTGTGTTTTTGTCGTATGTTTTGCATTGTGAAAGGGGGAACCTGTGCACCCCTAGTTGTAAATTTTGTTGGGTTTGAAAGTGTTTGTTGATGCATTAACTCCTAACAATAGATTTCTGTGGTTTTTGGAAAATTGTATTTATTGTAGAAATGACATCAACATCACGCAGGGGAAGAAATACTGGGGGTAAAAGGAAGATGCCAGAAAGCTCGAGAGGATTCGACTCTCAGCGGTTCCTCTCCAAACAACATGAGGAACATTATGCAACTGTGCAAGAAAGGAGGTTACTGATGGAGGTGAAGGCTTCCTTCATTCCTGACTTGGCTCCTGAATTTGGAGAGGAGATTTTGAGGAGAGACTAGGAGAAGTTGATGACTTACCCTGCACCTGCCAGTGTGGAGTTGGTGAAAGAATTCTACACCAACGCGGTGCCTAGAGGAGGAGTGGCTGCTGGAAGATATACGCGCTTTGTGAGGGGGCGGACTATTAGTTATGACCCCGATACTATTAACAGCTTTTTGGGCACAGAGTGACCAGGGGAGCAGTGCAAATATGGGGAACATGCTGGTTTGTTTGGTAACGTAGCTGAAATTGAGGAGGTTGTGTGTCTTCGTGGTAGGCATTTTCAGACTAACCCTAGCGGGGCACCGATGAACATTAGGAGGTTGGATATGATACCTTTAGCCCGATACTGAATGGCATTCACACATGCCAACATCCAACCGTGCTCCCACATCTCGGATATCACGATGCACAGGGTTCGTCTCATCTTCTACTTGATGAGACAGATGGAGGTAAATGTCGGCCAAATCATTGCCAACGAGATTAGGAGTTATGCTATGACCGTTAGTAGCAGGATGCCATTGGTGCATCCATCTTTGATCACTTTTTTGTGTCAGCAGGCTGGGGTGACCATTGCAGTTCTCCCATATGAGAGACTTAGGAATGCCATTGATGCAGCTTATTTCCACCAGTTCTGTGCTGAGGCCAGAGTAGTAGGAGCAGCCGATGCAGCAGGGGCAGCACCCAGTTGGCGTCGTAGGAGAGCTGCAGCTCAGCAGGAGCAGGTGCTTGATGAGGTACCAGTCAGGAGCAGGTGCCTGATGAGGTACCAGTCCAGCACGCAGAGCCCTTCCAGATGAGGGACATGTACATGTCCATGATTGTGGCCCGGATGGAGGCCCTTCACAGAGGGCAGGTTGCAACTGCTGAGATGATTTTTGGACTATATGACCAACCACCATTGCACAGGTGGACTATGGATGAGTTTCTTACAACTGTGGCATGGCCTGAGTAGCAGGCGCAGAGTAGTGGTTTTGGGGCAGCTGGAGCCCCGAACACTGAGGAACAAAACTCTGAGGACGTGGATGATGAGAGTCAGGAGGACTCCGATGACAGCATGGGCTGATTGCAGACATCTACTGAGGGATTTCCATAGACAGGATTGAGTTTTTATTTCTTTTACTTTAATTTTTATTTTATTTCTTTTTAAATTCCTAGAATAGGTTGAATTTTAAATTTGGTGTGTACTCTTGGCTTTAATACTTGTTCTGAAAATGTTTGACTAACTGATGTGCATGATGGAGCTATTTNNTGATTATTTGATGTGGATGAGAATTGAGTTGCAATGCATTTTGATATTCTGTGAAATAAATGTGTGATGAATTATGATTGTGGTTTTGATGCTAAGCAGGATGTATGTTTGAATTTTGTGTTAGAAAGCATGTGTGTGAGATTTTGAGCTCCAAAGCTTTTGTTGTTGTATGCATTGGTCACAGGAAAACATGAATGATATGACCTTAATCTTGATGATTGATTGAATTGTATGTAAATGTCATATGATCAAGGCCATTTTTGAGAACCCTTCTCTAGCCAAATTTTCACCCAAAATGCTTGAAAATATTATACCCTTTTTGAACCTTAGCCTTAAACAGGATGTGAACCATTGTTTTGATATTCTTTACCTTGAGTTGGATGAGCTTAAATGTATGCGATGAAAAGGTTCAAGTTTGGGGTTGTATGGGGGAAAATTGAGAAAAGCAATTGAAAAGCATTGAGCTCAAATGTTGTGAAAAAGAAAAATTCATGAGAAAAAGAAAAGAAAAGAGGAAAAGCATGAAGAAGAGCTCAATGAAAAAGAAAAGGAAAAAAGTTGGGAATAAGTGAGATTGGTGAGGAAGAGAGTTGTGCTTAAATTTTTTAATATCATGGTAGCTCTCTTAACTCAAGGACTTTGCATTCCGGAAAAACCAATTTTTCTTGTTAGCCCAACCTCATTACAAGCCTTGAAAAAGTCATTTTGATGGCATTTGCATGTAAAGATGTTGATTGTTTGAGATGAATGGCAATTTTGTTTCATGTGACTTGTGAACAATAGAGAGTTGGAGTGTCACCTTAAACACTTGAGTGATTGAGTGAAACACTTGCTTGGTGTGAACTGTTAATGTTCATGAGTGCATTTTTGCTTAGTGGATTGGTCATTCATAATGTATAACATCTGTTGTGCAATCTCTGGATTGAAAGCATGCATTCATCTTACTTTAGATTTCACTGATGATATTGAATTGAGTAGTTTTGTCATGTACTTTGGGATTGTTGAAACATTGGATGGAAGAGGATAAAGCCAAGTTTTGTTCTGTTGTTTTGTTTTGTTTGCTTGAGGACAAGCAAAGTTCTAAGTTTGGGGTGTTGGTGAAGGTTGAAAAACAGTTATTTTCACATGTCATTTTAGACCTAATTAAGCCCTTTACTACTTGGAATGAGCTTAGAATCAAGCAAAACACAATAAATGAGTCTGTAGAGAATCAAAAGCTGTTTTTAGCGATATGATGCTTGTTTTGCATTGTTTTGTAGCTATTTTGAGGAAATGAAGAATGGAGCTGAAGATTACGGTCGTAGACTCAAGAAAAGAGAAGAAAATTGAAGATTTGAAGAGTCGACGCACCACCCGGTGGCAAATTACACCGCTGGGCGGTCAAGGACGAGGAGTAGGCATTGGCGTTGGCCTGGGTGGTTTTGAGGGAAATTGCTGGGCGGTGACGCTTGCCGCCGGGCGGTTTGGAGGCTTATGGGAAACCGCCGGGTGGCACACTTATTTCGCCGGCCGGTAGTTTGTTGGGCCTGGGCCTGTTTTCTGTTGAACTCCTCACCTATAAATACCCCTATTTCGAGTTCAGAGTCATTCTTTTGACAGGGGAGGATGACCAGACCTAATTTTGCTCTCTAGAGAGGATCTCTTGGATGCTTAGGCTCCTTTTCATCTTTTCTAGGGTTTGCTTTTCCATTCTTCTTCCATTTTTCATCTAGTTTCACCATGTCCATGGGGTACTAAACCCTATTGAAACTCTTGATTATTTATATGGTTTCCATATGTTTGATTGTTAATTGTTGGGTTCTCATTTGTGCTTAAGGCCTTTATCGTTTAACTCATTCGGTAACTGTTATTTGTCTTTATTGATATGGGGACGTACAGTAATGTCATGAACTGGTGAGTAATGCCTTGATTTTGCAATACCACCTAGGGATAGGGGTAGGATGATCAATTGCGTTAACTTCTGCTCTTTAATGCTGTATTAATTGGTAGGGGAGGCTAGGGATAGCAAGCCAATTGTTAATATTAGGCTCTTTTCGTCGAGGGATCGGGTTAAGGGTAGGCTAAGAAAGTTGCATTACAATTAATTAATCAAACTAAAAATTCAAGAGGAGTAGATAAGAGAGAGCGGATAATGATGAAATTGTAAACCCCCAACAACTCCATTCATCCATTGTTTTCTTTTGTCAATTGAATCAATCTCTTTNAACCCCCAACAACTCCATTCATCCATTGTTTTCTTTTGTCAATTGAATCAATCTCTTTCGCATGTTAATATTTTTGTTCTCAAATCAAATTAATTATTTTTATTTTCAAGTCTTATTATTTTAATTCACGTGAACGAGAAAGCCTTTCGAGTCTCTTAGGAAGAAAAGATATTGGGTTACTCCAATTATATTACTTGAACGATTTGGTACGCTTGCCAATCCGTCAACACAATCAAGGACCCAAATTTTAAATGGGTACCTGCATCAGAAACTTGAACTGTTTTGCAGGATTTTGAACAGGTGCAATGAGAACTCAAGGATGAATTAATAAAGCTATATCAACCATCTTGAGTGTTTACAACTGGTAACATGTATTATCTTACTGCATCATGCATGAAAAGATTGATTGTTATATGAGTGTATGAATGATTGATTGATTGAATGATTTGTATGAAAATTAATTTTTACGAATTATAGTCGACTTGATTATGAGCATAGTCGAATGTGTGTCTCTTTATGTCTGTGTTTGTTTTGAAAACTTCCTGTCATAGAGTAGTCAACTTTGATTTTATTAAAATTGACTTAATGTCTCCCGACACTCATGCAATTCATAAATCATGCTAACGGATGAGTTAAACAAAAGCAAGCATAGTTACAGACGAATTACTCTAACAATTAATGGAAAAACATGTGGAATTAAGAATAAATTTAGATACATGAGAGTTTACAAGGTTACATCATCTCCCAACAACAAATAGAAATTAGTTCCCTATAAACATGGGGGGAACTCTATGAATAGTGGAAGAAAGAATGAGAATGAAAGCCTAAGAATTGGATAAATAGTGTATTACTATGCTCCTTTCTACTAGGGATGCAAAGCCTAGAGCCCCAAGGTCTTTTAAATAGTGTCAGAGGCGTGCCAAAATAGGGTCCAGTCCAAAAGAATCGAAACAGAGCAGCAACATGGCTCGATCCACGAAATTCGACGCCTAGGCAGTTAGAACTCCTCATGTAAGTCCCAGACGTCGAGTTTAGACGCCCAAGCTTTGAGGCCCGTCTGCCTAGGCGGCTAAGGCCACCGTCCGGGCGGCAGACGTCGATTCTGCATGCTCAAGCTTTGGTTCTAGACACCCGAGCTTCACGTTGTCCCTCCTTTTGATGCCTTTTTAGGCCTTTCTAAGCTCCATCTTCTTGGTTTTTCATCTCTTATTCCAGAATTACTTCAATATTTGTTAAAACAAGGGGAATTAGTCATAAAACCATTGAAATCAACCTCAACTCTCTTATTTGTTGAGATTGTTGACAACTCTGGTTTTTGATGATGACAACACATTTTTAATAGCAGATATATGTTGTTGTTGTGTTACATGTTCGTATGCTTATTGTTTGATATATTGTTAAACATGTTTCTGTGTTATACTGCTATGTGAATGCATACTTATTGAGCTTGTACATGTTACATCACATGTGGTAGCATTACACATGTTTTAAAGGATGAAAACCACATGCACTCTTGTGAACTTAAAGTTGTGTGACAAAGCTGAAGTAAAGTCGACTCTATTACTAATTCAATCGACTATACTAAAGTCTTTGTACAAATTTTCAGAAACAGTACTATGTGAGATTTTGTGAATGAAAGAATTTCAAAATGCTCTAACATGTCGAAGTCGACTGTGTGCATCACACATTCGACTGTATTAGTTGTTTGCTTTGAAATTCTGTTATACTCATGAACAGTAACGACTATATTTTTAAAAGTTAGTTGAGCATTGAATATAAGTCAACTGTATTGAATGAGAATTTATTTTGTTTGGCTGAATGCTATTGATTTGACTAATTTGTTATAACTGTCATAACCTAGTCGACTGATTTAGTAGCATATTCGACTAAGGGAGCGTCTAATTAACAGAAATCTATAAATAGATGATATATGAAGTTATTCGAAGACTTTTGGACATTTGATGATCTAACATTTTCTGGTTCTGTTTCAGATTGTATCTTTGAGATTATAGAGCTCCAAGAAATCTTCAAGAAGACGATGGTGATCTTGCTTGAAGGAGATTCAAAGGGAGACTGACTGCACACTCACTGCTTGATCACATATCTGCACATTGGGGTGTTTTCTGGTTGATCAAGATTCTTGTTGGCATCCGTTGGTGATTGTTGTGGTTACCTGTTGTGATTACAGGGGATAGACTTGTGGAGTCTGGTTCACTTTAAGGATTGTTCAAAGTGGTTAGCAGATTGTCGGAGAGGGGACATTTTGCTGCAAGTCTTGTTGTGTGGTTTGCCTATATTTTGGTTGGATGGTTAAAGAGGTGTTTTATATTTTTGACATGGTGGTCTTCTATAAAAGCCTTGTTGTAAAAACCTTGACCATTATAGTTCATTTGCTTCCGGGTACAGGAAGGACACTGGATGTAGGCATTGATGCCGAACCAGTATAAAAACTAGTGTTTGAAATTCTCTATCCCTGCTCTTTTAATTACAATCGACTTTATTTTCTGCACAGTCAACTACGTTTTTCCGCTGCACATGAATTTTCATTACTTGCAATTCAAGAAAGTTTGTAAAGTTTTCTACTTTGATTTAAAGATTGCGAAAAGACTCTGATTTTGAAAACCCACCCATTCACCCCGCTCTTGGTGTAAAAAGAAGCCTACCTATTTTCCAACAATTGGCACCAGAGCTGGTTTTCATAACATATTTGAAAAACCAGTCGACTCTGTTTTTCATTGAATCGACAATAAACCTGGGGATGGCTTCCTGTTTTCAAACTTTTGGTGAAGGTGCTTCAATAAACAGACCACTTCTATTTGCTGGTGAAAATTGTCCTTTTTGGAAAATCAGAATGCAAATCTTTCTTGAATCTGTGGAAAAAGGAATTTGGGATGCAACCTTGAATGGTCCTTTTGTGCCTACTAAAACTATTAATGAGAAAACTGTTATAAAACCTTTTACTGAATGGTCTGCTGATGAAAATAGAAAAGCTCAGTATGATATTAAGGCTAGAAATATTAATGCTTCTGCACTAACAGTTGATGAATTTTTCAGGATAACTCAATGCAAATCTACAAAGGAAATGTGGGATGTCTTAGAAGTGACACATCAAGGCACAAATGAAGTAAAGAGAGCAAGAAAGAATTCTTTAATATAAGAGTATGAAATTTTTAGGATGAAGGTTAACAAGACTATCTATGATGTCCAGAAAAGATTCAAACACATTGCTAATCATCTTATGGCTCTCGGGAAAGTTTTGATAAAGAAGAGATCAGCATCAAGATCTTGAAAAGTCTGAACAGAAATTGGCAACCAAAAGTCATTGCGATCTCAAAAATGGCCTTGATCATATGACAAGCATGTAATTCAATCAATCATACAGATTCAGGCAATATCATTCATGCTTTTAATTGGATAACAATTATACAACAAATACTCTGAAGCTCAAAACCTTACTTAACTGTGCTTACTCAATCATTCAGTCATACATCCTGCTTAGCATCATAAACACAATCATAAATCATCATGCACCTGTTCACACAGCTTGTGAACAATTCACCTGTATAGAAGCATATAGCAATCTCAATCATCATTCACATCAAGCATTATCAAGCATACTCCTCATGCTTTAAAACAAGTCAAACCACAATCAGACAAGATGTTTAGACAAGTTCACACAATCCTACACTACTCAACCGAAGCAAACCTACACTACAAGTCCAAATAACAAAATAAAAAGAAAAATAAACCCTGCTCTTCTGCATATGACAACCATCAGTAGATTCAAATCAGCACGTGTTGTCATTAGAATCATCATCCTCATCTCTAGGCTCTACATCCTCAAAGGTGTCATCTTCTTCATCATCATCCATCGCTAGAGCTTCAGCTGCTCTAGATCCACTGCCCTGCGCCTGCTCCTGAGGCCATGCCACAGTACTATGGAACTCGTCCATACTCCACCTGTGCACCGATGGTGTGTCATATAAACCTACTATCATCTCGGCAGTGGCCACCTGCCCTCTGTGAATAGCCTTGAGTTTAGCCTCCATCATGAACATGTACATGTCCCTCATCTGGAATGGCTCTGCATGGTGGGACGGTTCATCCTGTCTAGCTGCTCCTCTCCTAGGACGTCTCTTAGGCACTAGTTTAGCCTCCTCATCATCTCTGTAGTGTTGCCTATAGTATCCACCTCAGCCTGCTGGCTCAAATAAGTAATGAGGGACGGATGCCCCAAAGGTGTCCTGCTGCTCACAGTAGTAGCGCAACTCTCTATCTCATTGGCAATGACCTCACCAATGTTCACATTTAACTGCCTCAGCATGCAGTAAATGAAGATGGCCCTGTGGAAAGTAATATCAGAAACATGGCCAGCTTCTCCCAATTTCTGCCTTCCAATTCAACCCGAAACTGAGGAGCCATTTCTGGAATGAACATGGCTTTTCTCTCCATAAGGAATCTCCTCTCTTGCATAGTCTGAAAGTGCTCCTTATGCTTCCTAGAAAGGAACCTATGGGAATAAAATCTTGGAAGCCGCTCCGGTTCCTTCCTCTTGTTTCCCTTAGTCTGTACTCTCCTTGATGAAGGTGTCATTCTTACATCAAATACAATTCAAGAGACCAAGGAAATTATCATTAAAGGTTAGCACATCATCAATCATTCAATAACTATGCACTATATAGTACTAAGGGTATAACAGGGCCCCTTAAGCACTGCCTGCATCAGAAAATTGCAGCCAAAAACCAAACCTGATGCCCACCGCTCAGCATTTCCTAACGCCTGGCGATGGCGTCGCACGCCCAACGTTTGCTAGAGCCCAGCGGTGGCGTCGGGATTTTAACAAAAACCCCTTCCTAACTAGCCTAATCTCCACCCAATCACAAATACCACAGTTCCACAACAGATTCATGCAATTTAATCGGTGCAAAACGTTTCTATTTCATCAAATCATGCATAGAAATTGAAAGCCCTAATTTATCACACTTCTACACATGTTCTTCATCAATTTCCAATTCTAGAAACCCTAAGAATGACGTTGCATGACTTATTTGGATAGAGATGCTGTAAATGCTTGCAATTGCTTCTTGAATGATGATAATGCCTTCCCAATGCAATGCTCTTGACCAAAAAGCTCAAACTTTGAAAATGGAATGGTAGAAAGTTGAAGAACTATGGAGATAAAGTGAGTGGGTGAGGAGGAAAGTGGAGGAAAACCCTTAGAAAGCTCTTGGAAGTGAAAGCAATGTGTTTTGGTCTGAAGAGAAAGCTTGGGTGCACCCTAGGGAGTTTAAAAAGTGTGCAAATGGGCATCCAACGTCGAGCTTTTAAAAAGCCCGAGAACCCAATCTGCGACTGTTGACAAATTGGCAAGTGTACCAAATCGTACAAGTAATATAAATGGTAAGACCAAGTATCGTTTTCCCAGGAGACTCGTGTGGCTTTCTCGTTCGCGTGAATTAAAATAATAAGACTTGAAAAATAAAAATTAATAAAT
>NW_014543980.1:156823-177043 GCF_000741045.1 Vigna radiata var. radiata | reverse complement strand
CCATATCAATAAAGACAAACATCAATATACTAAATGAGTTAAACGATAAAGGCCTTAAGCACAGATGATAACCCAACAATAATCAATCAAAACATATGGAGACCATATAAATAATCAAGAGATTCAATAAGAGCGAGTATCAAAAGATTACATTGTTTCCCCCAACAACAATAGGGTTTAGTTCACCATAGACATGGTGAAACTAGATGAAAAATGGAAGAAGAATGGAAAAGCAAACCCTAGAAAAGATGAAAAGGAGCCTAAGCATCCAAGAGATCCTCTCCAGAGAGCAAAATTAGGTCTGGCCGTTCTCCCCTGTCAAAATAATGATTCTGAATTCGCAATAGGGGTATATATAGGTGAGGAGCGCGTCAGAAAATGGGCCCAAGTCCAGCGAACCACCGCCGGGCGGTTTAAGTGTGCCATCGCCCGGCGGTTTCCCTCAGGTCCGCCCAACGTCAATCGCCATGCCTTCTCCTCGTCCTGGACTGCCCGACGGTTTAACTGTGCCGCCGAGCGGTGCATCGACTCTTCAAATCTTCATTTTTTCTACTCTTTTCTTGAGTCAACGACCTGTATCTTCAACTCCATTCTCTACTTTTCTCAAATTAGCTTCAAAACAATGCAAAACAAGCATAAAATCGCTAAAAACAACTTTTGACTCTCTTCAGACTCATTTATTGAGTTTTGCTTGGTTCTAAGCTCATTCCAAGTAGTAAAGGGTGTAATTTGGTCCAAATTGACATATGAAAATAATTGTTTTTCAACCTTCATCAGCGACACCACCGCTCAGCGGTAGCTAACGCTCAGCGGTGGGCGTTGAAAAATTTTCCTCCCTTGCTAGTGTACCAGATCGTTATTAAGTAATATAAATGGGTAAGTCCAAGTATCGTTTTCCAAAGGACTCTTAGGCCTTACTTTTCATGTAAACTAATCGCGTAAGACTTGAGAAAAGAATTAAGTTGAAGTGTGTATGCAAAGAACAAAAGTAAACATGCAAATGCAATGATTCAATTGGCTTTAAGAAACTATGGATGAATGAAGTTGTTGGGGTTTACAATTTAATCTTATCCACCCTCATATATCTACTCTTCTTATTTAACTAGCTTATTTATCATATTGTCATGCAAACTTTCTTAGTCTACCCTTAATCCAATCCCTTGGCGAAAAGAGCCTATTACGAATTATTGGCTTGCTATCCCTAGCCTCCCCTAGTAATTAATAATGCATGATAAATGGAAGAAAAATACAATTGATCGTCCTACCCCTATCCCTAGGCGGTATTAACATAATCAAGGAATTCAACACCAGTTCATGACATTACTGTACATCCCCGTATCAATAAAGACAAACAACATTTACCGAAAGAGTTAAACGATAAAAGCATTAAGCAAAGGTGAGGAACCCAACAATTGATAAATCAAGCATATGCAAGCATATGAAATGAAGAAGAATTTGGATATATGAGAGTTTCAAAAGAATACATTGTTCCCCAACAACCTAGGGTTTAGTTCACCATAATCATGGTAAATCTAGATGAAATATAATGGAAGAATGGAAGAAATAGCCCTAAACTTGGTAGATTAGAGCCTAAGCATCCAAGGAACCTCCTCCAAGGGGTGTGGAATAGCTCTGGACGTTTCTCTCTACCAAAAGAATGAGTTTTGATAAGCCCAAAAAGATAACATAATCTAGCCAAATAACAACAGAAAACCGCTCAGCCCCTAATTTGGCCGCTCAGGGGTTTGCCATTAATCGCAAAACCGCTCAGCGGCCCATTTGACCGCTCAGCGCTGTTGGCGCTCAGGTGCCGCTCAGGTGCTGCTCGGGCGCAAGTGCTCTTTTAACGTCATTAGCTTGACCAATTTAAAACCGTTATTTTCATACTTAAATTTAATAGTAAAACACACCCTTTGAGGCTTAGAATGAGCTCTAAATCAAGTGAAACACTTAAGTTGAGTCTCTTGAGAGTCAAAAGTTGGTTTTAGAGATAATATGCTTGTTTTGAATTGTTTTGCAGGGTTTTTGGTTGAATTAAAGATGGAAGTAAAGTAAGGTGGACTTAAACCCATGAAAGAAGGAAAAAAATGATGAAAATAAGGGTCAAACAAGCCGTTGAGCGCCAGAATGGACCGCTGAGCGCTCAGAGCGATTAGAGGGAAACCGCTCAGCGGCAAAACTGACCGCTGAGCGGCCAGAGCGGCTAGAGGCAAACCGCTGAGCGGTCAAATTAGGCGCTTGGGCGGTTGTCTGTTTTTTTAGCTAGATTTTGTAAATCTTTCTGTTATGTATTTGTTATCTTTTTGGGCTTATATATAGCCCTAGTGCGAATTAGATAGGGATTCTTTTGGCAGAGAGAACGTCCAGAGCCATTCCACACACCTTGGAGGAGATTTCTTGGATGCTTAGGCTCCTTCTTATCAAATCTAGGGTTTGCTTTTTCCATTACTTCATTATTTTCATCTAGTTTCACCATGTCAATGGTGAACTAAACCCTTTGTTGTTGGGGAACAATGTAATCTTTTGAAACTCTCATATATTGAAATTCTTATTTCTTCCATATGCTCGTCATATACTTGCTTATCAATTGTTGGGTTCTCATTTGTGCTCAAAGCTTTTATTGTTTAACTCATTGAATAAATGTTGTTTGTCTTTATCGATATGGGGACGTATGGTGTTGACAAATTGGCCCTAGTCAACTACGCTCTGGTTGACTGGTTGACTTTTCCTGGTTGACTGATTGACTTTTCTGGTTGGCTGGTTGACTTTTCTGGTTGACTGGTTGACTTTTCTGCATATCTTCAACCTTTCTTTCCTTTTCTTGAGTCTAAGACCTTCATCTTCAACTCCATTCTTTACTTTTCTCAAATTAGCTTAAAAACAATGGAAAACAAGCATAAAATCGCTAAAAACAGCTTTTGACTCTCTTCAGACTCATTTATTGAGTTTTGCTTGATTCTAAGCTCATTCCGAGTAGTAAAGGGTGTAATTTGGTCCAAATTGACATATGAAAATAATTGTTTTTCAACCTTCATCAACACCCCAAACTTAGAATTTTGCTTGTCCTCAAGCAAAACAAAACAAAATAACACACAAAACAAAACTTGGCTTTATACTGTTTCATCCAATACCTTAACAATCCCAAGGTACATGACAAAACCACTCAATTCAATATCCTCAGTGAAATCCAAAATAAGATGCATGCATGTTTTAAATCCAGAGATTGCACAATAGATGTTCTACACTATGAATGATCAATCCACTAAGCAAAAATGTACTCATGAAAATTAACAAATCATACCGAGCAAGTGTTTCACTCAATCCCTTAAGTGTTTAAGGTGACACTCCATTCTCTATTGTTCACAAGTTACATCAAACAAAATTGTCAGTCATCTTAAACAATCAACATCTTTACATGCAAATGCCATCAAAAGGACTTTTTCAAGGCTTGTAATGAGGTTGGGTTAACAAGAAAAACTTGTTTTTCTAGAATGCAAAATCCTTGAGTCAAGAGAGCTAACAAAATATTCAACATTTACGCACAACTCTCTCACCAAAATTTCTCATTCCCAACTTCTTCCCTTTTCTTTTCTTTTTCATTGAGCTCATCTTCATGCTTTTCTTCTTTTCTTTTCTTTTTCTCTTGAATTTTTCTTTTTACAACAATTGAGCTCAATGCCTTTTACTTGCTTTTTCCATTTTCCCCCGTATAACCCCAAACTTGAACCTTTTCATCACATACAATTAAGCTCATCCCAACTCAAGGTAAAGAATTTCAAAACAAGGGTTCACATCCTGTTTAAGGCTAAGGTTCAAAAGGGTATAATATTTCCAACACTTTGGGTGAAAAGTTGGCTAGAGAAGGGTTTTCAAAAAAAATTGTCTTGATCATATGACATTCACATGCAATTCAATCGATTATCAAGATTAAGGCAATATCATCCATGTTTTCCTGTGAACAATGCATACAACAATAAAAACTCTGGAGCTTAAAATCTCACACACATGCTTTCTCACACAAAATTCATTCATACACCCTGCCTAGCATCATGACCACAATCATAAATTCATTACACATCTATTTCCTAGATATCAACATGCATTACAACTCAATTCTCATCCATATCAAATAATCATCAAATAGCTCCATCATGCACATCAGTCAGTCAAACATTTTCAGTGGATACCTATATCTTCTAACATCCCCGAGTAGATGTTATCCCGGTAGCATTCATCAGTAAATGCTAATCTTTCTGATCTTCACTGGCATCCATCAGTAGATGCCATATCATCTAACATCCATCAGTAGATGTTGTAGAAGCATCCATCAATAGATACTATCATCACTGCCATCAGAAGCAACGCATAACCCAAAAAAAGAAAAATAAAAATAAAATAAAATAAAATAAAAATAAAGAAATCAAATAAAAGAAAATAAAAATAAAAATAAAATAAAATAAAATAAAATAAAATAAAATCAAAACGAAATTGAAGATAAAAAATTCAGAAATTGGGTTGCCTCCCAGCAAGCGCTCTTTTAACGTCATTAGCTTGACCCGGTAAAGCCCAAAGACCCATCAGTAGGTGTTGAAATTTTATGTTGGTGTTCCTCCTTCCTTCATGACACCAACAACATCTCGGAAATTTCCTTTGTCACCAACTGTAAGAGCTCTATTTGCTTTGATACTCTTGACAACCCATAACCTAATTTTGAATTTCATTGATGTGCTACGTTAGGGTTTGTCACTTTTCACATCAGGGTGTTGGTGAACCAATTCTCCTTCCTTATCTGCCTCCTGATGATCTTGTGCTCCTAGTACCAAAAATTTTATCCTGCATGCACTAAAGAACACTGCACTAGAGCACCGAATTAGCCCAAAAATAAAAATAGTAAAAGATATATATATATATATATATATATNCCCTACACGTAACCGACTTCCGAACCCATCTCTGGTTTTCACAGATCTTGTCTTATCTTTTTATGGTTTTTCCGTAGTTTTCCAGAATAAACTATGGTGGCGACTCCAAAATATATTTTTCAAATTATAAATTTCTTTTTGGATCGTCGTCATCCCGTCGCGATTTTTTCTGGTTGCGACAATAATGACAGGGGAGTATTACATTTTTACACATTTTTCTTCACATGCACATGCCTACATTTCAGGGGGAGTTATCTGTTATATATGAATAAATGTGATAGGGGGAGCATTACTGCATGTTATATCATTGCTTATTCTTACTTATGCATCTCTATTTGGAATAACAACATATTATATCTTGAGCATTCCTTTTTTGTTAATGCACAAAGGGGGAGAATGTTTATGAGTGGTTATGAAAGGGGGAGAATATCTTTTGTTTCATATCTGCTTAATATATTGTTGTTTGAATGAGTTACAAAACAAATGTGTTTTGTATCTGATTGTGCAAACATCGTTGGTTATTAATCATGGTTGTGCATCATCAAAAAAGGGGGAGATTGTTGACAACACAATATCTATATCACTCTTGTTTTTTATGATGACAACACAATTTTAATAACACACATATGTTGTTGTTGTTCTACGTGTTCTTATGCTGATTGTTTGATATATCTGTTGAACATGTTTATGTGCTATATTTCTATGTGAATGCATACTTATTAATCTTGTACTTGTTAAATCATTTATGGATGCATTGCACATGTTTTAATGCATGAAAACGACTAGCACTTTTGTGAACTTATAATTGTGTGACAAAGCTGCAGTAAAGTAGACTCCATTACTAATTGAATCGACTATACTAAAATCTTTGTACAGATTTTGAAAATCAGTGCTGTGTGATATTTTGAGAAGGAAAGAATTTCAAAATGTTCTTACATGTCGAAGTCGACTATGTGCGCCACATATTCGACTGTATTAGTTGTTTGATTTGAAATTTTGTTATGCTCATGAACAGTAACGACTATATTTTCAAAAGTTAGTTGAGCATTGAATAGTAGGTCAACTGTATTAAATGATTTTTTAATTTGTTTGACTGAATGCTACCAGTTTGACTGAGTTGTTATAATTGTCATAACATAGTCAACTGTATTAAGGTGTTTCTGGTTTGATCAAGAATCTGTTTGGCATCTATGGTGTTGTTGTGTGTACCTGTTTGACTACAGGGGATAGACTCGTGGAGTTTAGTTCACTTTGAAGACTGTTCAAAGTTGTGATTGGTAGATTGCAGGAGAGGGGACATCTTGTTCCAAGTCTTGCTGTGTTGTATTGGCTATATTTTGCTTAGAGGGTTAGAGAGGAGATTTATATTTTTGACGTGGAGGTCTTCTATAAATTCCTTTTTGTAAAAACCTTGACCATTATAGTGCAATTGCTTCCCGGTATTGGAAGCACACTGGATGTAGGCATTGAGGCCGAACCAGTATAAAAACCAGTGTTTGAATTTCTCTATCCCTAATCTTTTACTTACAATCGACTTTATCATTTGCATAGTCAACTACGTTTTTCCGCTGCACACGAATTTTTATTACTTGCATTTTAAGAAAGTTTGTAAAGTTTCATATTTTGATTTAAAGATTGCGAAAAGATTATGATTTTGATAAACCACCAATTCACCTCCCCTCTTGGTGTAAAAAGAAGCCTACCTGATTTCCAACAAAGATGGACGTTCAGCCTTGACGCCCAAGTGTTTGGCAGTGACTTCACTGAAGAAGCCAAGGCTCAACAGTGAGGTAGCGCTCAGCCGTGGGCACGATACTCAATTTCTTGCCTCAGCGTTGGCGCTTGAGCGTTTGATAGAGAACCATTTAGCAAAGTTGGCGCTCAGCGCTAGCGCTCAACGGTGGCTGCATTTATTCATTTGTGTAGTTCTCCATCTTTTCTTGAGTCCAACTCCTTCCTACTTTAGCTTCCTTCATTCAATTCATGTTAAATCCTGCCAAAACAAGGAAAACCAAGCATAATACAACTAAAACCACCTTTGACTCTCTTATTCTCTAACTTAAGAAAAATGCAATATTTCAAGCTAGTTTCTAAATCATAAAGTGTATGTTTTGTATCAAATTTAAGTATAAAAATAATGGTTTTTGAACGGTTATCAAGTCGTTACTGTACACAAGCACAAAACAAAACACAACACACTAACACAACAAAAGACCTAAAACCGAACCGTTGGTCCCCGGCAACGGCACCAAAATTTGATGGGTGTCGCATCCCATACAAATTTGATGTGCATTAAAAATGTAGTATAGTGCTAGGAAGTGACTCCTAGGTCGTCTNTATATATATATATATATATATATATATATATATATATATATATATATATTAATTTTCGTTTTTTTTAGAAAAGATAAAGGAAAAAAAATAAATAAATAAAAATAAAATAAAATAAAATAAAAAGATAAAAAGAAAAATAAATAGAAAGATATAAAGGTAGAAAGATGGAAAGATAAGGAGAAGGATGAGGGAAAGAATGTGAAGAAGAATAAGGAGAAGAATAAGCAAAGATATTATTTTATTTTATTTTCGTTTTTTTTTTAAATAAATAAAAGGTTTAATAACTCCGTAAGTCCTTATTTTCGCCCTGAATCTCAATTAGGTCCTTTTCTTTTTCAACTTCTCAATTGAGTCCTTATTTTTGTAAAATTGAAGCAATTAGAGACCTGCCGTTAAATTAAACAAACGACCGTTTAAATTTATTCTACGTGACATTAAAAATAAATTTGAATTAATTTTTATATTAAAAAATAATTAAGCAAAGTTAAATCAAATGTTTTCATAGGGGCAAAAAAGACAATCCTCTTTTCTTCTTCCATTAACCCCTTTTCTTTCTAAATCCTAAAACCCCTTCTCAATAGTGAAGCCAACCAACATCATCTGGAAGAAGATAGTCACGGTATTGATTTTAGACTCAGAGTAGTTCAAACGCGCAGAGAGAACCATGGTGATCATCCACTGTTAAGATCACACACCCTCCCTGGATTGAGGACAACCACGTGGGTCTTGCACCTATACGAGCAATAGTGACTATTGCTTCCCACATTTTCTGGATATCTGGAGCTTCCGTCTGAGACACAATGTATTTTCTTCTCCTCAAATCCAACTATTGTTATCTAAGTTACCACCATGAAGGTGAATAGGAGTTCAAGAGCATGGTTCAAACCAAATTAACCTCCTGGATGTCTGTCAATTTCCCAAATTCTTGCGTCCACCGGCGTCCGCACTTCTCGCTGCCACCGCGCCAGGAAGAGGTTTCGACGCTCCCTGCGGCGCACCCTCCACCATCAACCCCTTTCAAATAGCTATTCCATCAGGCCCAACCCATTCTACAAGACCACTTCGCCACCCCCGTCATCAATCCCGCGACAGTAGCCATCCCGCGCCATCGAAACAGAGGAAACCCCCTAGATTCATGAACCCTAGTCACCAGCTTCAACTCCATCTATGATTCGTAGAATCGTAACCTTCTGATAAGGAGTCAGACGTGATGTCGCGCCTCCGAGATTTGATTCCGCCATCAGCGCCGCCGTATGATCTGAGGTCAACAGCAAGACAATGACGTGGTCGTCGAGCGACCATCACTTGAGCACTGTCACAGGCCCGAGACGGGTCACTGCGATTCAGGGGCCGCAAACCTTCCTCTCCTTCAACTCGATCACATATCCCCTTAGGTGCGTGGTCTCCTCCGTCGTCACCTCCATATGCCCCAAAAGGGGCTCCTCCTCCAACTGCCACACGTTCCTGTGTAACGCCAATATTCTCGCCCTCATTGCTCACCGCATCAGTGATTAGGTGGATTGTAGCAGGGTAGCCCTCTGGGCAAGCCATCAATGGATTGACGCCTCAGAAAGTTGACACCTTTGAGAAGCTGGATATGATCAAGCAAGAGCCTGAAACTGTGAAGGCCTTCTTGCAACTTCCAACGCTAATTTGTTCCCCAAATTTTTCCCAACCCCCAAAATTTTTCCCAAATTTGTTCCAACCCTACCCGCAAATTTTTCCCCAATATCAATTAGATTTGTCAAACCAGCACTTAATTTTGTTATTCCCATTTTACCCTTTCAAAAATCTAAGTGATAAAAGTTAGCGTGCCACATCAACAAAAGATTAACGTCGTTAAGCTTAATTTAATGATAAGGATTGAATTGTTACAATTTTTATAAAATTAGGACCCAATTGAGATATCGAGAAAGAAAGGGACTAAATTAAGATTCTGTCTGAAAATAAGGACTTTCTGAATCATTAAACCTAAATAAAAACAGAAAGATAAAAAGAAAAATAAAATAAAATAAAATAAAATCAAATAAAATCAAATCCAATAAAATCAAATCAAATCTAATCAAATTAAATAAAATAAAATGAAATAAAATAAAATAAAATAAAATCAAATCAAATAAAACAAAATAAGATAAAATAAAATAAAATCAAATAAGACAAACAAAAAAAAAGAAAGTTTAATCGATCAAGAATCGCACACATAGAATAGTTCTACCATGAGTCCTTGGCAACGGTGCCAAAAACTTGTTGACAAATTGGCAAGTGTACCAAATCGTTCAAGTAATAATAAAATGGGAAATCCAAGTATCGTTTTCCCAAGAGACTCACGACACTAAACTGTTGTGCTTTTGCTTAACCAATCAAGACTAAAAAAATAATATTTTGGGATTTTTGTAAAGTGCAGAAAAATAAACATGAATGCAATTTGATCAATTGAGGTTAAACACAAAAGTGGATGAATGACTGGAGTTGTTGGGGGTTAACAATTTCATCTAATCCGCTCTCTCTTACATACTACCCTTGAATATTACTTTGATTAATTTTTATATGACTTTCTTAGCCTCCCCTTAACCCGATCCCTCAGCGAAAAGGGCCTAATATTAACTACTGGCTTGCTATCCCTAGCCTTCCCTAGTAGTTAATACCGCATTATAAACAGAAGTTAGCGCAAGTGATCGTCCTACCCCTATCCCTAGGTGGTATTGCAAAATCAAGAGATTACTCACCAGTTCATGTCATTACTGTACGTCCCCATATCAATAAAGACAAACATCAGTTACCGAATGAGTTAAACGATAAAGGCCTTAAGCACAGATGATAACCCAACAATTATCAACCAAAACATATGGNAATTTGATGTGCATTAAAAATGTAGTATAGTGCTAGGAAGTGACTCCTAGGTCGTCTCTCGAGGACCAAATGTGGTTCAGGTGATAGGTCAAACAAGTGATGGGGTGTTGAAAGGTTTGTGAATGCGGATGAATTTAAACTAAAACATGAAATTAAACATAATAAAATTGAAAGCATTGAATTAAATGTCAAAACAGTAAGGTCGAACAGTAAAAGACAACAAAACCAGTAGAAAATAACAACAACTTAATTGAAATGCACCAAATGAACTTAAACATTAAACACTACAGCAGAGACATCAGTAAAAGCAAACCCAGATTGAAATAGCACTTGAAAATAAGATGAACAATAAATGGATCTAACTTCATAGAACAATTTTAAATGCAACAATTAAGCTACTAAAGAAAAGGCATAATGCATCTAAAAAAAGGTTTAAACTAAAAAGTAAAAAAACTCCTTGTGATTCAACATGGAAATTATGAAACAAAATCACCACCTATTCAAGCATCAGAGCATGACAGCAGCTCCCTCTCTTTGTTCAAGCTTCCAATAGAAAAACAAAAACCCATGCAGCCTACATTGCAACGTCAACGCTTCTACAAGAAAGAAATTTAAATGCAACGAGGTGTGTGCCCTGCTGCTGCCATCCAGGTCGTGACACCGTCTTCCCAAAATTCAACGTAAAATGCCTTTTTAATTGGAAACGAAATTAGCCTTGCAAAATGAAGTGAAGTGAAAGAAACATCTACAACTTAAACAAAGTCCAGATATCAATAGAAACATGCAAAACTATACACAAGACATAACAAAAACTACCTAGAAAACAAAAAATTTAACACGGAAAACAACAACTAACAAAGAAAATAGAAATCTCCCCCAATAGACCACACTTAAACTACACATTGTCCTCAATGTGTTACAAGCATAAGGTCATAAATCAGAACAATCAACAAATCATGGACAAGTGCAATACAAGTGCGAAAAGGAGGAGAAAGGAAAAGAAAACTCCCCTGGTTATGGTGGCAGTTGCCAAACTTGGACTAGTAGGGAGATGTTTTCCACCGCAGGATCCAACAAGGAAGTCTTGAGGAGGAATTGCTTCATCCTCCAGATTTGATTAAGTAGGGAGATGTCTTCCACAGCTGGATCTAAGAAGCAGTGATTGTTGATGAGTGGGTTTAGTTGGTTCCTATTAATCTTCAAACTATTGTGTATGCTGGCACCCTTCTCTTCCACCGTGGGTGTGTGTTGGTCAACTTCATGTGTACCTCCTGCAACATGGTTAGTGCAATGTGGTTCCAAAGAAATGACATGCAGGGGTATAACACCCAATCCCAGTGTAACAGGCTGAACCTCAGATATACCCTCAAAACATGAATCACTTTCAAATGTAGAAACAATATCAACAATAGTCTCAGATTCATGTTCAGTGCATGGAGAACAAACATTCATATGTGATAGCAAAAAGTGGTTCTCATCATGTAGAGAGGGAGAATTAAAAGCATACTCATCAACAATACAATCATCAATAACATACCTATCAACAACATGATCATCAACAACAGAATCAATCTTAGGTATGTTTACCTCCACTTCCCTGAAAACTGGTAGAGTGGTGGAAGGTGAAGATGGTCTACCTATCTCAAAGGTGTTGCTTATATTTGCCTGTTCCTCAACATTTTCATCAGACTCACAGTTAGTATCACCCATCATAAAGTTGGAAGTTTGTTGTATCACAGAATTGATTTCAACACAAATAGAGCAAGAACCAACTTCACAACTACATTTAAAATTTTCAGAAAACTGTGAAAGATCAAAATTTAATCCTAAGTCTAAAACTTCTTCTGTTTTCACAGTTTCTATGTCAAAATCAACACTAACATGTGAATCTTTAGCAGAATCAAGAATATTTGAATGCATAAACAGCTCAGGCAAAGCAAGTGGGAATTCATGTTTAGAGAAAACCTATGTTGATTCATGATTCATCTCACTAATAAAATCAGAATTAGCAACTGCATCCTCAGGTGCAAGTGTGGGGACATAGGAGGGTGGGGAAGTAAATAGCGCAGTAGTAGGCTCATAACTTTGTTCCCCATCTCCTATGTGAATGACACTAACATCATCAAGAATCTGAACAGTCTGAAATGGTGATCCCTCTGAAACTTGAGATTGTTCCTCAATGAACTAAGTGGCCATCTACCTCGGCTGATCAGTCAAACTCTGAATTGACGCTGTAAATTCCTGCTGAAACTCCTGAAACTGAATAATTTAATCTATGGTTTCCTGCTGAAACTGCTTATTCTGAATAATCTGATCTCTGGTTTCCTGCTGAAACTGCTTATTCTGAGCAGTCATCTATTTCAACAACTCTTTCAATGTAGGCTCAGAAGTAGTGGAAGGATGAGGAGTTAATTGGGCAGACTCATGAAACTGTAGTTGCTGTGGTTCCTGGACTGGTGGAGATGACATACAAGAATTCTGGAATGGCTGATATTGTTGTGGAGCATCATACCATCCCAAGCTAGGGTCATTCCATCCAGGAACGTTACTGTAACCATACTGAGCAGGGAAGAATTCATCTAAGAACATATGCTTAAGATCTTCCCAATAAGTGATGGATCCTGGAGGAAGACAATACAACCAATCCTTTGCTGCTTCTTGTAATGAATGCGGAAATTCCCTTAAAAACATGTGATAATCAGGGACATGAGGCAGTTTCATTGAAGAACAAATGGTGTAGAACTCCTCCAAATGTCTATGTGGGCATTCATCTGCAAAACCATGAAACATAGGCAACAAATCTATCAGTCCAAGGGTGAGAACGCAATGAACACCATCCTCATTAAGTCAAACTAGCTCCCAAAGAGCACTCTCAAGAATGGGAGGATGAGTCATATTGTTCTCAACATAGAATCCAGCATGAGAACCATAATCAGAGTAACATGCAGAAGGAGAATCATAGTCATAGGCATAGGCAAAAGAAGCAGTATTCACAAAATCAAAATAGGTGGACATGGAAAAAGAAGGGGGAAGGTAGAAGGGAAATGCTAAAAATTACAAAACAAACAAAACAAAAAACAATTAAACATACGACACGCACACACAAAACAGAACACAACACTCACAACACAAACAAAACACAACACACTAACACAACAAAAGACCTAAAACCGAACTGTTGGTCCCCGAAAACGGCACCAAAATTTGATGGGTGTCGCATCCCATACAAATTTGATGTGCATTAAAAATGTAGTATAGTGCTAGGAAGTGACTCCTAGGTCGTCTCTCGAGGACCAAATGTGGTTCAGGTGATAGGTCAAACACGTGATGGGGGGTTGAAAGGTTTGTGAATACGGATGAATTTAAACTGAAACATGAAATTAAACATAACAGAATTGAAAGCATTGAATTAAAAGACAACAAAACCAATAGAACATAACAATAACTTAATTGAAATGCACCAAATGAACTTAAACATGAAACACAACAGTAGAAGCATCAGTAAAGGTAAACCCAGATTGAAATAGCACTTGAAAATAAGATGAACAATAAATGGATCTAACTTTATAGAACAATTTTAAATGCAACAATTAAGCTACTAAAGAAAAGGCATAATGCAGCTAAAAAAACGTTTAAACTAAAAAGTAAAAAAACTCCTTGTGATTCAACATGGAAATTATGAAACAAAATCACCACCTGTTCAAGCATCAGAGCATGACAACAACTCCCTCTCTTTGTTCAAGCTTCTAATAGAAAGAGAAAAACCCCTACAGCCTACATTGCAACGTCAACGCTTCTACAAGAAAGGAATTTAAATGCAACGAGGTGTGTGCCCTGCTGCTGCCATCCAGGCCGTGACACCCTCTTCCCAAAATTCAATGTAAAATGCCTTTTTAATTGGAAACGAAATTAGCATTGCAAAATGAATTCAGCGCTTGCAGAAAATTGGAAAGGAAAAAGTGTGCTTTGCTTCTTCAATAAATGTAACAGCATAAAACGTTAACAAAAAAAGCTCCTAAAGGTGGCAGTTGCTGCCAAAAGAAATGCATATTCTAATTGAAAATATAAATCAGCATTGTTTGCAGCAAGAGTAAATATCACCTCTTCATTCCAAAAGAAAAGGAAGAGTGCTTCTATAATTCTACCTCTCGTACAACGTGCTTTCTTTCTTATAAAATTGAAAATCAACAAAAAAATAAGGTGGGTGGCAACTGGTCCCATTTCTCCCAATTGAAAGTAAAGTGTTCACTCTTCATTCAGCAATTGAAAAATAGCATGCACAAGCAACAAAAGTCTAATCTATGGAAAAAATAAATAAACGTGACAACAATTGACTCAATCTTTAATCAAAACGGTGCACAAACTAATTGAAAAGGCAATGCTAAATAAAAAAAAATAAACATAAGCTCTCCCTATATCCCATTAAAAACCGAGTTCCAAGCAAAAGCTTCCCAAGAGCAATGGCGGTTGGAAGCATACAACACCGTTCCAGCCCCATTTTCAAAATGAGATATGTTCCCTTTTATGTGGGAGGCGGCTGCTCTAAAAAAAAAAAAAAACTAGGATGCCAAGTCACTCCCTTCACTTTTGGGGCCTTGTCTCCTTTACCAAAAATTAACCCAAAGTGTAAAAGTTGATCCAAAAATTCTAAACTACTAAATTACAATATAATTAATTCTAAATTGTCTATGTGGAGAGTCTTGAATTATTTGGTGTCCTTCCTAATGTCCTAAAATTTTCCCTGCAATTAATAATGCAAATAATTAGCTCAGATATTTCAAATTAATTAGAATTAGAATTTCCGGTCAAATTAAGCACAATTAGCAGAAACGAGAAAATACTGGACATTTAAGTACAATTCCCTGATTAACTTTAGCACAATAAACTAAGTGAAGTCAAGAAAATATTGACTCATCACATATATAAGCTCAGTGAGTGTGCATTCATATATCAAGATAAACACAAACATGTTCAATAAGATATCATCTACAATAAGGAATAGAACACGTAACACATAACAATACACGTGTTATTAATAATGTGTTGTCATCATAAAAAACCAGAGTGACTAGAGCTCTGTCAGATTAAGATTAGCTAAACCAGTGCTTCCCTTATCAACAATCTTAACAATCTCCCCCTTTTCTGATGATGCACAACCATGATTAATAAGCAACCTTGTTTTTACACAAACAACTCATAAACAATCAATTAATCACTAGAAATAAGAGTAAATATAAGCAATCAGTAGGTACAGGTGATTAAATGATCTTTCAAGTATATCAGAGCATTTTCCAGTATATCAGAGTAAACAAAAGATGATTCCAACATATATTTTAGCTCAATTACTCTGAATAAAACAGTATCAAGCAAACAATCACATATCAAGCAAATAAGCATATTAATCTAACTTTTCACACATTTCTCCCCCTTTGTGCATTAGCAAAAAAGGTTTGCTTTCAGATATGGATATGCTGATAACCAGATATATTAGAGATGCACAATGTAAATCAATATAAATAGATTAAACATTCAAAGATGCTCCCCCTATCACAAATATTCACATGAAATAGATAAACTCCTCCTAGAATGTAGGCATGTGAAAAATCTATGCAATCAAATAATGCTCCCCCTGTCATAATGCATATAATAAAAGCAAATTTAATGCAGTTACACAGGTATCAGAGCAGACAATCAGTTTGTATCAAGATTGTATCAGTGTTATGCTTGCAAGCAATTTAATCAAGCAAAGATACAACTATCAACAATCTCACAATATAATCTCATTGCAAAATAGTCATATAAGAACAGAGATATATTGAAGACAACTGATATAAAAATGATCAAGCAACTTATTAAGTAAATTCCAATAAAGGGAATTTATAACCCCCTGTAATTGATAAGTCAATTTGACCATTTATTGAGTCGATTTCATTGCTTCTCAAACAGTTTTGATCCAGTAGTAAGTTCCAAAGCAATGTTTCCTGCAAAACCTTTCAAAGTCTTTTGAGGACCAAGCAGTTTAAAATCACAGCAATGCAAGAAGATAATCAGATCAGAAGTGAGTGTGCAAAATAGTTTAATGTAACAGTGAGAATATGCATAGTCAACTTCAGTAATCACTCAGTCGATTCAATATTCATCCAAGCAGATTCAATAAAAAATATTAGAGCAAATGAATATGAACCAAACAGTTAATTTCATTTCTTGTTCAAAAGGTATTACAAGTGATTAACTACGATAGTAGGATGACATATAAGGCCATCACGCAAAATAAGAAAATAATCTAGAATAGCTATCAAGATACAGGATCAACTTTTCTTTCGCTTTTTGTTAACAAAATCCCCAAGAATCATGTCACTGTCATTGTCATCAGTACTTCCTGTCTCAGCACTCTCATTTTTAGTCATTTTGTCGAATTCCTCCAGAGTGCTTTCATCTTCAGAACCTTCATCATTCCTTTCATTCGACTGTGACCTTTCTTTTAGCTCTTCAAGCATCTTTCTCAAGGCTTTCAATTCTCTTAACACGATTCTTTCAAACTCAGATCTTGCTCTGTATTGACTGACTTGAGGAGAAACAATTTCATTTTCATTGCTTACAGCTTCATTCTTATACATCCAACCCTCGGATGTCTTTACCATTTGCATCAAATGCAGTGCAGACTTGTCAATGACACTTGTCCTGTAATATGGCTCACTTGATTCTCCAATGCAATCAACTCCAAAGTGAACAAGGATTTTTGAGATAAAGACACAGTATGGTAGTTTGGCAGATTCTAGTCTTGTAACTTTCAGCATGTTGTCCGATATTGCAGTAAGCCAATCTACCTGAATGTTTTCCTTTAGTGCTTTCAGCAGAAACAAGTCTTCAGTAGTAGCTTGGGCGTGATTTCCTCCTCTTTGCATCAATATCCAAGAAATTACGAACACAACAAGTCGATCATCTTTCTTCATTCCTCTAGTCTTATAATTTGAGTAATCTTTGCAATCTTCGGGATTTCTCAGAGTGTCCTGATATTCAGAAAACTTATGAAAACCTTCAATACCTAAGTGACATTTTTCACCGCCAACTTTCAGTCCTGCAAGCTCTGTCCAAACTTCATTCGTAAGCTTGATGTCAACACCATTTACTCTCGAACAGAGAGTGTCACCCTCAATTTTGAAGTTGCAATAAAACACCTTTAGAAGGTCTGGATACCACGAGTCTGCCATTTCCACAAACTTTTTCAAGCCTTGGCATCTAAGCCATCTTTGGAATTCGAATCCTTCATCTTTGAAGAATTTTAGCTATAAGAACTTATGAGACACCAAACTTTTCATCTTCCAATAGTCGAGATACTTCATCTAAGCTTCATCGTCACTAATCCATCCTTCAAGTTTAGAAACTTGTCTAGTGTTCTTTTGACCTAGTGTTTTGAGTCGCTTCATTTGTGTCGAACTCGCAGGCATTGATGTGGTGAAGAACAATATAAACCAGAGAGAGTGACTTAGAGAGTGAGGATTCAAGGAGTATAGACTAAGCTTAGCGTAATGATCTTGGCTAATTAGGTTTTATATGAGTCACAAATTAAAATTTTGGAGGGAATTAATTTTCATCAAAATTTTGGTGTAAAGCACTACATGCATACTTATTTAACTTTCAGTGGCACAGTGGTCATGTAGTCGATTCCAAAGAAAGAAAAGTTGACTCTGAATAGATTCAAAGAAAGGGCACGTACATGATTTCATTCAAAAAGCCAATTTTAAATTTTCAAAATTTAAAGGCCCAAAGTAGAGACACTTAGTCGATTTAACTAAGAACAAAGTTGACTTCTGTATGACATGAAGATTTTGAAAAACAGATACAATCATACAGAGACACACATTCGAATAAGCTCATAATCGAGTGGACTAAAAGTCGTGATGGGGAAGTGCATGCCTAGAGAAAAGTATACTAAATGACATACAAAAGAATGGATAGAAAATAAAAGCGGAAAAGATAAAGGAAGAGAGGGAACTTATGACTCGTAGACACGCCACTTGATGAAGGCTCCAAGATAAGTGTCGAAGAAGGACCACCACTCGCTTTGCGCAAGATAAGGTCTGCCCAAAATAGGACTAAGAGATAGAAAACTCTCTCTAAGAGGAATGCAAGAATGCAATTCAACTCAAGAATTCAATTCATTCAAAGGTGTCTTTACAAAGGAGACCCCCTAGGCTTTTTATATAGCTTNATCTGTGCTTAAGGCCTTTATCGTTTAACTCATTCGGTATATTGATGTTTGTCTTTATTGATATGGGGACGTACAGTAATGACATGAACTGGTGAGTAATCTCTTGATTTTGCAATACCACCTAGGGATAGGGGTAGGACGATCAATTGCGCTAACTTCTGTTTATAATGCTGTATTAATTACTAGGGTAGGCTAGGGATAGCAAGCCAATAGTTAATGTTAGGCCCTTTTCGCCGAGGGATTGGGTTGAGGGGAGGCTAAGAAAGTCACATAACAATTGAATCAATCAACTAATATTCAAGGGTAGTATGTAAGAGAGAGTGGAATAGATGAAATTGTTAGTACTCAACAACATCCATTCATCCATTGTTTTGTGGTTAAGTTCAATTGATCAAATTGCATTCATGTTTATTTTTCTTTACTTTATAGAAAATCCCAAAATACTATTTTTATAGTTTTGATTGGTTAAGCAAAAGCACAACAGTTTAGTGCCGTGAGTCTCTTGGGAAAACGATACTTGGACTTACCATTTTATTATTACTTGAACGATTTGGTACGCTTGCCAATTTGTCAATAAGTTTTTGGCGCCGCTGCCGGGGACTCATGGTAGAACTATTTTATGTGTGCGATTCTTGATCGATTAGACTTTCTTTTTATTTTATTTGTCTTATTTGATTTTATTTTATTTTATCTTATTTTGTTTTGATGTGATTTGATTTGATTTAATTTGATTTGATTTCATTGAATTTGATTTGATTTGATTTGATTTGATTTAATTTAATTTAATTTGAATTGATTTGATTGGATTTGATTTGATTTGATTTAATTTGATTTGATTTGATTTTATTTTATTTTATTTGATTTTGTTTTATTTTTATTTTATTTTACTTTATTTTTATTTAAAAAAAAACGAAAATAAAATAAAATAATATCATTCCTTATTTTATCCTTTATTCTTCTTCACATTCTTTCCCTCATCCTTCTTCTTATCTTTCCATCTTTCTACCTTTCTATCTTTCTATTTATTTTTCTTTTTATCTTTTTATTTTATTTTATTTTTATTTATTTCCCTTTTATCTTTTCTTAAAAAAAAACGATAATAAAAATCAATATAAAAATAAAAATTATCTTTTACTATTTTTATTTTTGGGCTAATTCGGTGCTCTAGTGCAGTGTTCTTTAATGTATGCAGGATAAAATTTTTGGTACTAGGAGCACAAGATCATCAAGAGGCAGATAAGGAAGGAGAATTGGTTCACCAACACCCTGATGTGAAAAGTGACAAACCCTAACGTGGCACATCAATGAAATTCAAAGTTAGGTTATGGGTTGTCAAGACTATTAAAGGAAGCAGAGCTCTTGAGATTGAGGATCCTTAGAGTTGGTGACAAGAAGATTTTTGGTGTCATGAAGGAAGGAAGAACGCCAACGTTAAAAATCAACACCTACTGAGGGGTGTTTGGGCTTTATCGGGTCAAGCTAATGACGTTAAAAGAGCGCTTGATGGGAGGCAACCCAGTTTCTGAATTTTTTTTCAATTTCGTTTTGATTTTATTTTATTTTATTTTATTTGATTTTATTTTTATTTTTATTTTCTTTTCTTTTATTTGATTTTTTTATTTTATTTGATTTTATTTGATTTGGTTTTATTTTATTTTATTTCATTTTCTTTATTTTTTTTGGGTTATGCATTGCTCCTGATGGCAGTGATGATAGCATCTACTAATGGATGCTTCTACAACATCTACTGATGGATGTTAGGTGATATGGCATTTACTTATGGATGCCAATGAAGATCAGAAAGATTAGCATTTACTGATGAATGCTACCGGGATAACATCTACTGGGGATGTTAGAAGATATAGGTATCCACTGAAGGATATCCGAAAGGTACACCTA
>NW_014543980.1:149725-155899 GCF_000741045.1 Vigna radiata var. radiata | reverse complement strand
TCTAAGAGGAATGCAAGAATGCAATTCAACTCAAGAATTCAATTCATTCAAAGGTGTCTTTACAAAGGAGACCCCCTAGGCTTTTTATATAGCTTTTGGAGTGAGTTTGGTGAAGAGTTTCAAGCAATGTAGGACTTGGAAGGCTCCAGCAGTTGCAGCACGTCCCTAAGGTGCTTGGAGTCCCGCATTGCCTAGTTCTCTCATTCCAAAAGGGTTTATAAGCCACCTAGCTCTCCTAAAGTTCAAAAAGTGAAAACTAGCTATGCTTCCTTGTGCTACAAGCTAAGACGCCTACTTACTCTTCTTTTCTTTTAGGACTAAGCCATGGAAAGTCCCACATTGCTTGTGCTAAAAGGAAAAGAAGGGTTTATAAGCGATTATTCAACTTGAACTAACGAAAAGAAACAAAGAGGAAAATACAAGCCTATGAAACCTATTCTACTCTTTTTATGCTCTTTTGTCACTTTAAAAACTCTTCATTGGATCCCCATCTATGATCATATCAAGTTGTGAAAATCATTTTTCATACACAACATTCAGACAATCAATCATACAAACATACATACAATCAAATATCAATCAAGCAATCTTTTCATGCATGATGCAATAAGATAATACATGTTACCAGTTGTAGACACTCAAGATGTTTGATATAGTCATTGTAGTTCATCCTTGAGTTCTCACTGCACCTGTTTGTAATACCTACAAAATAGTTCAAGTTTTTTATGTAGGTACCCATTTGAACTTGGGTCCATGATTGTTAGTTGAGGCCATATGGTCCTTAGGTATCCACACATATAAACCTTTAGGAACTCCAACTCTTCTGTAGTAACAATTTCTAACAGTGTGACCAACACAATTACAATAAAAGCAAGCATGTTTAGCAAGTTTGCTTAAATCAGAAAATTTTCTTGTATTGGTTCTATTAGAATTTTCTTTATAACCAATGCCTTGTCTATTAATAGCTCTACTAGTTGTCTTTAATACAACATCCAATTTATTTTTACCCTGAGTAAATTTGGCTAGCGTGTAGTCAAGTAATCTATTTGTTTTACATGAGCAGGGCATTTATCACATTCTTTCTCTACTAATAGTCGCAATTTTGACCTTCTTGGCAGACATTAAGGCTTCATCTTCTTTCTGTACTTTTTCATTATCAGTGACAAGATTATTAATTCTATGTTCATAATCTTTCCTATCAGAGTTAAGTCGATTAACCTTGTATTGGAGTCGCATAGGTTCAACATGAATTTCTCAGAAAACATCCAGCAATAAGTCGTATTTGACTTCAATCGGTTCTTGCTCGAACTTTGTGTCACTGTCATAGTTCGCCAATGATGCTCCAAACATATAGCAGATGTTAGACTCCTCTTCTTGATCATGATCTTAACTTACCGAACAAGGCAACCATATTCATGCTTGTTAGATCTGTGGACTCAAAGATTGCTGTAACTTTGGGATGCCAGCTTCTGTTAAGACTTTTCAAAATCTTGATATTGATCTCTTCCTTGTCAAAGACTTTGCCAAGATCCATAAGGTGATTTATTATATGAGTGAATCTGATGGAAGAGGCTCCAAGGAGAGGCCGATTGAAGCGGTGCGAAGACGAACTGGACCTCCTCGAAGCTTCTCCGACAAAGAAATACGTAACGGAATGTTGATACTCGAAAGAGGAAACGATCTCGAAACCCTAATCGGACCAAAAGTGAGATCGAACTCACTAGAACCCTAAATAAAGGATAAACCCTAAATGGAACGGTGGAAACACTAGCCAGACATGAAGAAACCCTAGAACTGGGAGAAAACACTGAGTGGACCGATTAATTGATGAGAAATGGTATTTAAACGGTGGAAAAGGTAGATCAATCGGAGGAAAGCGGTGTAAACGATAGAAAATTGGTTTTAATCGGCTATATCTAAAAGAAAATGGAAAATGAGGAAGGAACCCTAGGGTTTGATGTTCCGTGATGGTGAAGAAGCAAAGAAATGAAATCTATGGAGAAGAATGGAAGATCTGTGAAGAGGAAATGGCAAACCTGATGGCAAAAAATAAAAAAAATGCCCTAGCTAGGACAAGTCAAATCTAGAAGCAAACAAAGCCATAAGTTCATGGATGAAGATTGCAGAATTTGGTGGTGGTGAAAGGTGTTGATAGCTCATGGTTTTGATGAGTTGTATGGTGATGGAAGGTGTGTTTGGTGGTTCTCTAAGAGAGGTTTGGCCAACTCTTGGAGGAAGTTAGCTAGAGGAGGCCACTTGGGTTGCTCTAGCCTAGGGTGACCTGAAAAGAGTAGTATGGTACAAAAATGGCAGAATAACTTTACTCTAAATCAAAGGTGATTACATGATGGAGAACACTTCTATTTATAGTCTAAGCACACAATATTTTTCAGCACTTTTGAGGCCTTTTGCTTAAAAGCTTTTAGCACTTATTTTTCCACTCTTTTAAGGTGAAAAATAAGACCACCACACACTTGGAACAGAGGTAATTTATGTGTTTTAAAAGCCATAAAGACAAGAAACACAAAATAGAAGAAAATCCTACTAGAATAAAAAATGGAGTTGAAAACTAGAAACATCAATAGGGAATTTTTTTTTCAGAGCTTGCCAATGATCTAATGGCAAGTATGAACCCAAAACATCAAAGATAAGACCCTCAAATGGTTGTATATGGTCCAGTTTTGCAAACTAAGTTATATATTTTTTTGATGAGTTTTCAAATTTACTAAAGAAAATTGACAAGAAAAGAACTACACATGACTCTAGACAAACATGGATGGATTAAAAACTTAAAAATGACTCAATCAATGAAATGCACCGAATATCAATCAATAAAAGACCCAAAAAACATTAACGAATGACTAAAAAAAGAAAAGACACAAAACAGTAGCCAAAACTAACAAAACATAACTTGAAAAACGCTAATGACAGCATTTTGGCAGCATTGCCCTTTGCAGAGTATTTTACTCATAACTTTCTCTACAGAAGTCCAAACAAAATGGATTTTTTTTTTGTTTGAAACTAGACTCAAAGGGCTTTCTTTTGAGTATTTTTACATACTTTTTGGACAACTGGGATAGATGCAGTTTAAGTTTCAAAATCGTCCCAGTTTACGACCAGAAAAAAAAAGATAGATAGAAAAAATAACAGAAGACAAGTAAGGAAAGCATGAAACAACAAGGAAATAAAAAAGGATCAAAACCAAGAAACTTAGCTCTTTCAAGAACCAAGGCTCTTGATACCAAATGATGGGAAAAAAAAAAGTAATGCTCTAGCTAGGACAAGCCAAATCTAGAAGCAAATCAAGCCATAAGTTCATGGATGAAGATTGCAGAATTTGGTGGTGGTGAAAGGTGTTGATAGCTCATGGTTTTGATTAGTTGTATGGTGATGGAATGTGTGTTTGGGGGTTCTCTAAGAGAGGTTGGACCAACTCTTGAGGAAGGTGGCTAGAGGAGGCCACTTGGGTTGCTCTAGCCTAGGGTGACCTTAAAAGAGTATATAATAAAAATCATCTCCAATAGGAGGGAGACACGTGGCAAAAATCCTCTCAAATGAGAGAGTGACATGTGGCCATTACCTATGGAAAAACTCTCCATTCATAGAGTGACACATGGCCACTAACTAGGTGGAAAACTCTCCAATGGGAATCTTCCACATGTCTAGGACGAAATTATTCTCCCTTGTTCTCCAAGCTTAGCCAAAATGTTGACCCCTTGGTCAATACAACCATTTTGGAGGTCCAAGCATAGTCAACTTTGGGCCTTGACCCTTTGTTGACTTGTTTGGTCAAAATCCTATTCTACTTGGCCCAAAATACAATGCCCAATTGAAATCCTAAACTACTAGGCCTATAATACCAAGCCCAAATAAAATCTAGACTACTTGGCCCAAATACAAAGCCCAAATTAAATCTAGACTATTTGGCCCAGAATACAAGGCCCAAAATTATTCTTACTCTACTAAATCTTCATGATGACTTAAGATGGCCCAAGAGAAAGAGTCTAGGCCCATCTTTCATAGATGTCTCCAACTCTTCATGAATGTGCTAGGTCATGGCAAGGGGTATGCCATCAAAACCTGTGAACAACTAGTGGAGAGGAGCTATTGAGAATGGAGAAGCTCTCGAGGAAAACATGAGAGATATGCGAGAATGAAGAATTCTCTCCCTGATGCGCGAGAGAGTAAATGAATAATGATGTGGATGGAAGGCTGAAGCATGCTAAGGTAATGAAGGTGTGGTAGTTGTTGAGGTGTGAAGCAGCTGAAGATGTGGCAGCGGATGAGTGAATCACCGTGGATGAGAGAGAAGCACCATGAATAATTGGAGAAAATGAAAATGCAGGAAAGTGCGCGTTGGGAGGTGGCTAGAGGGAGTCTTTGGACTCACTAGCCTGTGAAGTTCAAGAGAGAATTGTTTCTGGTTTCAGAAAACTCAATTCTCATTAATCTCAAAAGTTCAATTACAAGAGAGGAGTTGGGTATTTATAGTAACCCATGCTCCTTGCAAGCTAAGCTACATATATAACAAAATGTAAAAAATACAGAAAGAGAACACTAAGGAAGGTACGTCAAGCAGGATTCTATCATACCCTCCCTCTTAAAAAAGAAAGATTTGTCCTCAAATCTAGCAATCGCCTTATGAAGAAGCTCCACACAGTCTTGGGAGCATGGCCATGTTGAAGTGGCCTTATTCTTTTAGATCCACTTTTCTTCCTCCTGGATCAAACACAAATCTGCAATACGCATCAAATATATCTTCAATTAATATTGATCCAAAGAAGAAATCTTCTACAAACACAAGAGAATAAGAACTTTTAATATTTTGATTTGTAATCTTTGGAAATTTTAGAAGTCCGAATTCAATTTTGTGTTGAGTTATTTCTTTCTTTAAAGATAAGGATAACTTAAGTTTTGAATTGCCATAATTTGAAAAAGTTTGCATAGAATATATAATGGCAATTGGTTTGAAAGAGAAATTAATATTTGAAAAATGAACATGGATTGGAAAAGAAGTAAAGAATTGGAAACCTTCCCTTTTAGGTTCCATGGTCTTTGAAAAATAAGATTTGTCATCATTAACAATTTCTCCTTTTCTTTCTTCTCTCTTTCTTGTCTTTCTCTCTTTTCTTCTTCTCTTTTATCTTCTTCTTTTCTTTTCTCTTCTTCTCTTTCTTTCTTTTCTTCTTAATTCCTCTCTTCTCTCTTCTTCTCTTTTCTCTTTTTCTTCTTTCTTTCTCTTCTCTTCTTCTTTCCTTTCTTCCTCTTCTTTTCTCTCAATCTCTTTTCTTATCCTTGATCTCTTTAAGTCTTCGCCCAAATTCTAGTTCTCTACGAAGAAACCCATGATTATTTAGACTCTCAAGAAATATTTTTCCATCTTCAATGCAATCTTTAATTAGTTCTAGGTTTCTTTTAATGCTTGAAGGCACAAACTTTCTTCTCATATGTAAGATTTTAGTTCATACCAATCACGAATGGAGGACTTTCTACCGTTCCTAACATGATATTGTCTTTCATCCCACCACTCTCTCGCATGCTCTTCTAACTTAGAGAGGTATATGCTAAGGACATAAGATTGACTCTCTCTATAAAACCAACGATCTATATGCATTGTTTACAGGAAAACATGAATGATATTGCTTTAATCTTGATGATTGATAGAATTACTTGTGAATGTCATATGATCAAGGCCATTTTTGAAAACCCTTCTCTAGCTAAATTTTCACCCAAAATACTTGAAATATTTTACCCTTTTTGAACCTTAGCCTTAAACAGTATGTGAACCCATCTTTTGGCATTGTTTACCTTGAGTTGGGATGAGCTTAAATGTATGCGATGAAAAGGTTCAAGTTTGGGGTTGTATGGTGAAAAATTGAAAAGCAATTGTGAAGCATTGAGCTCAAATGTTGTGAAAAGAAAAATTCATGAGAAAAAGAAAAGAAAAGAAGAAAAGCATGAAGAGGAGCTCAATGAAAAAAAAAGAAAAGGGGAAAAAGTTGGGAATGAGTGAGATTGGTAAGAAAGAGAGTTGTGCTTAAATTGTTGAATATTTTGATAGCTCTCTTAACTCAAGGACTTTGTATTCCGGAAAAACCAATTTTTCTTGTTAGCCCAACCTCATTACAAGCCTTGAAAAAGTCCTTTTGATGGCATTTGCATGTAAAGATGTTA
>NW_014543980.1:121504-149075 GCF_000741045.1 Vigna radiata var. radiata | reverse complement strand
TTGGAGTGTCACCTTAAACACTTGAGTGATTGAGTGAAACACGTGCTTATTGTGAACTGTTAATTTTCATGAGTGCATTTTTGCTTAGTGGATTGGTCATTCATAATGTATAACTTCTGTTGTGCAATCGCTGGATTGAAAGCATGCATACACCTTATTTTGATTTCACTGAAGATTTGAATTTGAGTGGTGTTTGTCATGCACTTTGGAACATTGAAACATTGGATGGAAGAGTATAAAGCCAAGTTTTTTTTCGTGTGATGTTTTGTTTTGTTTTGCTTGAGGACAAGCAAAATTCTAAGTTTGGGGTGTTGATGAAGGTTGAAAAACAGTTATTTTCATGTGTCAATTTGGACCGAATTACGCCCTTTACTACTCGGAATGAGCCTAGAATCAAGAAAAACTCAATAAATGAGTCTGTAGAGAGTCAAAAGCTGGTTTTAGCGATTTTATGCTTGTTTTGCATTGTTTTGTAGCTATTTTGAGAACATGAAGAATGGAGTTGAAGATACAGGTCGTAGACTCAAGAAAAGAGCAGAAAAATGAAGATTTGAAGAGTCGACGCACCGCCCGGCGGCACACTTAAACTGTCGGGCGGTCCAGGACGAGGAGTAGGCATGGCGATTGGCCCTGGGCAGTTCTAAGGGAAATCGCCGGGTGGTGGCGATTGCCGTCGGGCAGTTTGGAGGATTATGGGAAACCGCCGGGTGGCACACTTAAACCGCCGGGCGGTGGCTTGCTGGGCTTGGGCCTGTTTTCTGTTGCGCTCCTCACGTTTAAATACCCTTATTTCGAGTTCAGAATTATTCTTTTGACAGGGGAGAACAGCTAAACCTAATTTTTCTCTCTGGAGAGGATCTCTTGGATGCTTAGACTCCTTTTCATCTTTTCTAGGGTTTGCTCTTCCATTCTTCTTCCATTTTCCATCTAGATTCACCATGTCCATGGTGAACTAAACCCTATTGTTGTTGGGGGAAACAATGTAATCTTTTGATACTCTCTTTTATTGAAACTCTTGATTATTTATATGGTCTCCATATGTTTTGATTGATAATTGTTGGGTTATCATCTGTGCTTAATGTCTTTATCGTTTAACTCATTCGGTAACTGATGTTTGTCTTTATTGATATGGGGACGTACAATAATGACATGAACTGGTGAGTAATTTCTTGATTTTGCAATACCACCTAGGGATAGGGATAGGACGATCAATTGCGTTAACTTCTGTTTATAATGCGGTATTAATTGCTAGGGGAGGCTAGGGATAGTAAGCCAGTAGTTAATATTAGGGTCTTTTCGCCGAGGGATCGGGTTAAGGGGAGGCTAAGAAAGTCGCATAACAATTAATTAATCAAACTAATATTCAAGAGGAGTAGATAAGAGAGGGCGAATTAGAAGAAATTGTAAACCCCCAACAACATCCATTCATCCATTGTTTTCTTTTGTCAATTGAATCAACTTTATTTTGCATGTTAATATTTTTTTTGTCAAATCCAATTTATTAATTTTTATTTTCAAGTCTTATTATTTTAATTCACACAAACGAGAAAGTCATTCGAGTCTCTTGGGAAAACGATACTTGGACTTACCATTTATTATTACTTGTACGATTTGGTACACTTGCCAATCCGTCAACAGTCCAATCATGCAAACACAAATGAATAAGACTGTTGTCACTTACACCCTTAGGCAAACTAGTTTGCACAAAAATATATAGCAGTAATAACTTCCCTTTCTTGGTCTTGTGCCCTTGATGCAATTAAAAAGAAAATCTCTTTTGTTCTATAGGAATAAACTGCAATAGAAGTCACACCCAATTCAGCAAACCACAACTTCCAACAAATTGCAAGCTATAATAGAAATAGTTTAAACAATCAGAAGCAAGATAGCTAAACACTTCCCTGATTAATGCAATTTCTAGCAGCTGGTTTGAATGGACTTTGCTGCAAGTTCATTTTCTTTCCACTAGCTCACTCAATCTAACCAAATCACTTCTGCAAAAACCAAAAATAAAATGCCAATTGTTGACAAATTGGCAAGTGTACCAAATCGTACAAGTAATAAAAATGGTAAGACCAAGTATCGTTTTCCCAAGAGACTCGTATGGCTTCCTCGTTCGCGTGAATTAAAATAATAAGACTTGAAAAATAAAAATTAATAAATTGGATTCTTCTTGGGATAAAAATATTAACATGCAAAAATANTGAATTAAAATAATAAGACTTGAAAAATAAAAATTAATAAATTGGATTCTTCTTGGGATAAAAATATTAACATGCAAAAATAAAGTTGATTCAATTGACAGACGAAAACAATGGATGAATGAATGTTGTTGGGGGTTACAATTTCATCTATTCCTCTCTCTCTTACATACTACCCTTGAATATTAGTTTGATTGATTGTTATACGACTTTCTTAGCCTCCCCTTAACCCGATCTCTCGGCGAAAAGGGCCTAATATTAACTACCGGCTTGCTATCCCTAGCCTCCCCTAGTAATTAATACCGCATTATAAACAAAAGTTAGCGCAATTGATCGTCCTACCCCTATCCCTAGGTGGTATTGCAAAATCAAGAGATTACTCACCAGTTCATGTCATTACTGTACGTCTCCGTATCAATAAAGACAAACATCAATACACCGAATGAGTTAAACGATGAAGGCCTTAAGCAGAGATAACCCAACAGTGCACAATCAAAACATATGGAGACCATATAAATAATCAAGAGATTCAATAGGAGAGAGTATCAAAAGATTACATTGTTTCCCCCAACAACAATAGGGTTTAGTTCACCATAGTCATGGTGAAACTAGATGAGAAATGGAAGAAGAATGGAAAAGCAAACCCTAGAAAAGATGAAAAAAAGCCTAAGCATCCAAGAGATCCTCTCCAGAGAGCAAAATTAGGTCTGGCCGTTCTCCCCTGTCAAAAGAATGATTCTGAAATCGCAATAAGGGTATATATAGGTGAGGAGCGCGTCAGAAAATGGGCCCAAGTCCAGCGAGCCACCGCTGGGCGGTTTAAGTGTGTCGCCCGGCGGTTTTCCACAAGTCCTCCAAACCGCCCGGTGACAATCGCCACTGCCGGGCGGTTACCCTCAGGGTCGCCCAGCGTCAGTTGCCATGCCTTCTCCTCGTCCTGGACCGCCCGGCGGTTTAAGTGTGCCGCCGGGCGGTGCGTCGACTCTTTAAATCTTCATTTTTCTGCTCTTTCTTGAATCAACGACCTGTATCTTCAACTCCATTCTTTACTTTTCTCAAATTAGCTACAAAATAATGCAAAATAAGCATAAAATCGCTAAAAACAACTTTTGACTCTCTCGAGACTCATTTATTGAGTTTTGCTTGATTCTAAGCTCATTCCGAGTACTAAAGGGTGTAATTTGGTCCAAATTGACATATGAAAATAACTGTTTTTCAACCTTCATCTCCAATCTGCCAAACCAGAAACAAAATGGAAAGAATAATGATGAACAGGTTGGACTGCTTCCAATTCAAATATGGTTTTGATGTGACAAAAACTCAGTGCTACAATTGCTGGAGAATTTTAAACACGTAGCACTAATTATGCAGCCATTGATTTTGGAAACATGAAATCAGTTTTTATTTCAAAACCCTTTTATTACCACATTAGTTGCAGTCAAATAAGTGAATGCACAAGATTAGTTTCTCCAAACAGATGAGTTCATGCACAATTATACCACAAACCAGATTAATCATGAAACGTTAAAGAAAATGCAATTAGCTCAGACTTAATTCTCTAACAGCACATAATATATCTGTTTAAGACTTCCCAAACACAATGACTATGATTCAGCAAACAATTTATAAAAGGAATGCAACAGAATGTAATAAAACTTTCTATCTTGGTCCAATAGAGTACATTCCAGCTTAATCAATCTGCACAATGATCAGTTAACAAACATTTAGCAACATAGTTAAGTAAAACTTATTCTCTCATAAATGTTAAGGAATTTAGGCTAAATTAGCCTTACTAATTTCACAACACTCAGGTTTCTCTTAAAAAAAAAATTACACACAAATGAAAGGTTTGGAAGGGAGATTCTCCCTTGGCAGTTCTGTTAGGAAACAGGTTAGCTTCATTTTACACCAAGAGGGGGGGGGGGGTGAATTNGTGTTAGTTCAAAAAAAAAATCTTTTCACAATCTTGGTATGAAAATTCAAAGCTTTTGATCTTTCCATGAAATGCAAGTAATGAAAAATTCAATGCAGCGGAAAAATGTAATTGTTGCTAAACAATTAAAGTCGACTGAATTAAAGAGTGTAGGGATAGAGAAAATCAAACACTGATTTTTATACTGGTTCAGCCAACAATGCCTACATCCAGTGTCCTTCTAATCTTGGAAGCAAATGCACTATAATGGTTGCGGTTTTTACCACAAGGAATTTATAGAAGCACCACGCAAAAATATAAATCTCCTCTCTAACCCAAAACCAAGTATAGTTGCACACACAAAACCAGAATTGCAGCAAGAATCCCCTCTTCTGCAATCTGAACCCACATCGAACAATCCTCAACGTGTAACCAGCACTCTTCACAACACGCTTCACAGGTTGCCAAGCGTATCATAGCAGACTTCACAGGTTGCCAAGCCTTCAGTAAAATACAACAGTCTTCACAGGATGTCAAGCCTTTAATCAAATACAGTAGTCTTCACAGGATGCCAAGCCTATCACGACCAAACGAGAAACACCTTCTTGTGCAGATGTTGATCAAACAGTGTGCGCAAAAGACTCCTCAATCTGAATCTCTCTCAAGAAAGATCACCACCGTCTTCTTGGAGAATTCTTGGAGCTTCCAAAACTGAGAATTTTCTTTGAAACAGGACAATGAAAATGTTAGATCACAAAAGTCAAAGAACAATTCGTGTTTTGTCCTATTTATAGTTTTCGGTCATTCTCAGTCGAATAGCCTACTAATACAGCCGACAATATTCAAACAGTTAGAACAGACAATCAACACAAAGGCTCCTCAGTCAACCAAATCAATGCAAATTTAAGACAGTTGACCCAGTCAGTCAATCTTAACTAACTTTTGAAAAATATAGCCGTTGGAGCAAGTAGGCATAACTAAATTCCAAACATAACAGTAATACAGTCGAATAGGTGTTCCACATTGTCGACTGACACATCAAAAAATACTTTGAAATTCTTTTCAACTCAAAATATCATCAAGCACAGGTTCACAAAATTTGTACAAAGATTTTAGCATAGTCGAATCCATTACCAGTGTATTCGACTGAACTAGACCTTTGTTACAACAAATAGCAACCATGTTTGTACAGTTCCACATATGACAGAGTAAAACAAATAGCAAAATCAATAAGACAGTTCAGTTACTCTGCATATACAGCAAAAATATCATCAAGCAGATATAGTATGATACAACAATTCTCCCCATATAGACTTGCTCTCATACACTCCTTAATACTCTCCCCCTTTGTGCATTAACAAAAAAGGAATGCTTTGATATTTATGCAGTTTTGAAAACAGAGAAGCATCAAACAGATATGCAGTTTCAGTATGACAATGATGCTCTCAAAATCATAAGTTCATCACAAAAACAAATGTAAACTCTCCCTGAAATATAGGTGTGTGTGATGAAACAATGTGTAAAGAAGTGATACTCCCCCTGTCATTATGCATTATTTTCAAAAACAATTTGAGTGCATAATGCAGAATATCACAAGTATCAATAATCTAAGCACATATTTGTATCATTGGTACACAATTAAATCACATATATATGCAATGACACAAATATCAACAATCTCACAATATTATCTCAATTTAGATATAAAATCATGTAAAGAACAGAGATAATATTAGATTATCAATGATTTAAGCAGACAATAAGGATAGAATAAAATTTCAGAATTGGAATTGTTAACCCTGTTTAGACGTAGTCGAATGCTTGAAATCATTAATCGAATGCATTGCTTTTACAAGTGTTGAACTTCAAGTGTATATGTCCAAAGCAATGTCTTTCCTGCAAAACCTTTCAAAAAGTTTTTCCAGATCAAGTATAATGGTTAAGCAAGAATAAAATCAAATAATAACAAAAGTCAATCTATAAAAATGCATGACATTTATAGCTCAGATGACTTCAAATATGACACAGTCGAATCAATCAAACAGAGTATCATAATTTATTTAAACTGTTTAAGTGAATGGATTGATTCAAACTACTGATATTATTTCCTTGGATGAAAGATATTACATTGATAGAGTAGGAACAACGAAATACAAAACAAAACAAAGAAAGCACACAAAAGATGGCTTTATATGCCATTTTACAAAATGAAACGACCTAGTCTAGGACATAAAACACAATTTGGCCAAAACACAACACTATTCTGATTCAGATGAGTCTTCATCTGTGTTTTCTTCACTAATATCGTCAAAATCTCTTCTCTTAGATTTTTCAGATGACGATGAAACTTCAATATAGTTTTTGAATAGGATATCCATCTTTTCATGTAGTTTTACTAGAGAATTGTGGAAGTTGTTTATCCTTTCAGATGTCCTCTTGAATTTGTTATTCACCTGAATCTCAAATTCTGAATTCAGTGATCCAAGCTCTTCATCACAGACTTTGTTCTCATGCTGCATCTTTTCTTCCTGGAATTTCATCGCTGAAAGTCCATCCTTGAGAAGTTTTCTTTATTCCAATACAAGTTAGAGTGGCCTTTCCGATCATATTTTCTCTCCCACATGTTTGTTTCTTCTCATTAATAAAGTCAATGTCGTAATGTTCCAGAACTTTGCTTATGAATATTGATGAGTCGATATTTTATTGATTTCACTTAGTTTATTGTACTAGAATTAATCTGGGAATTGTGCTTAATTGTCCGGTATTTTCCCGTTTTTCCTAAATATGCTTAATTTGACCGGAAATTCTAATTTTAATTAATTTGAATTTTCTAAGCTAATTATTTGCATTATTATTTTCAGGGAAAATTTTGGAAACACAATTTGGGACATTTGGAGGACACCAAATAAAATCAAGACTCTCAAATTAGACATTTTTTTAATTTTAGTTGTATTGTAATTTTAATTGTTTAAACTTTTTAGACAAGCTTGTGCACAATGGGCCAATTTTTGACAAAAACATGATGGGCCCAAATAGTAGAAAGACACTTGTCATCCTAGGATTTCTTTTAGGGTGGACCCCACCCTATTTTTGAGACACTTGGCCTAGGGATTGAAAAAGAGGACCAGCCGTCACTTGAGATTGGACTCTCGGCTGGAACAAATTGGAGGGAGGCTTTGAACATGTTCTCCATGAGTGGTATTGGATGAATGGAACTAGCATTTTTCTTCTTTTTTTTTTCTTGTGCAGCGCTGCATCATATCTTATGTAGCTTCACGGGTTGCTTTCATTTTACTTAGGAAAATGTTGTTACGGGATGTAGAATTGTAGAAGCACTCTCCCTTTTCTTTTGGAATGAAATAGAGTTATTTATCTTTGCTTTAATTTTGGTTTTGAAGAATATGAGGGGACGTTGATTTAAGAGGGGTTTCTTTTCTTTAAAAAAATGGGCAACACAATTTTCTTTCTTTATGCATTCTCGGTAAATTGAAGGCAAGCAGCTGCTGCCACAATTTTCATTTTTTGAGTTTTGTTTGGAAGTTGCTTTGAACAAAAAAAAAATGGATAAATGCATAGGAGAATCTTGGGAAAAAGGTTGAAGCATGTTGTTTATTTGGCTGCGTAAAAATGTTACTGGAGTCCAGCCACCACTCATAATCACTATCTTCATCACTTTGAAGTTTTCTTTTCAAATGTAGCTTACGGTGCAGGTGTAGGTTTCTTTTTAGTATTTTTTTTTAGTGATGCTTTGTAGGAATGCAAACAGGAGGTGGCATTTACTTTTTGCTATGGAAAGGAATTTTAGATTTTGATATGATGGGAGTTGGTGGAAGGTCTTGTGCGGCAAAGGAGACCTAAAGGAGGAAGGCTATTCCAATTTTTTTTAAGAAGCACAAAGGGGTGATTTAACTTCTGCTGGACGGTGCACCCTAGGGCCTCGGCCTGGAGAAAAAAAAAAGAGCAATCACACTCAATTATTTTATTTTAAGATGAATATGCCACCCACCTTTTGGATTCACCTCATGGCTTTTAGAATTAGAAAGCACATAATTTCCTTTCCTTTTAGTACCATTTTCAATTTGCTTTTAATATCTTGCTTACTCGTTGCATTTTAATACCCTTAATTGAGTTTGGATGTTTATCTATTGCATTGTTCAATTTACTATTTCAGCGTTTTGTTTTAAAATCATGATGAATTCTACATTTTCTGGTTTTGTTGCGTTTAGACTGTTTAGTCTTTGATTGTGTCGTTCGACTTGTCTTTATTTCCTATCCATTCAGTTTAGTGTTTTCATTTACTTTGATATCATCTATTTTGTTTAGTTGTGATAATTTAATTGTGATGTTAGCTTAAGGTTAGTTGGGTTGGTCGTTAATAAAATTACTTTGTTTCCATGAGATTCTTGCACTTTAATTGTCATATTGCTGCTTTGATTCTGCTCAATAATTAATCTGTTGTCTGCCTGCGATTAGGTATACGCTTAGTTGCCTAATCGGTATCAATTCTTCGCTTAGTTGATTAGACTGTATGGTGGATGATTGATTAATTTTGCGCATTGCATTCGCTTAGTCTGTAATTTTGAAAACCGAATTAACCTTCGCTTAGCTGGCTGATTCGTGTTGGATTTGGATTAGAATAGTGTGTACTTGTCTTTAATCGGGGATTGGAAGCATAGTAATTGAGTTAATGTCCAACCGTTTTCATTCTGCATTTGATTCCATTTTTACATCTGTGTTTTCAATTCTGTTTTTACATTTCTGTTTGCATCCGTGTGTTGATTTTATTCATTCGCATTCACACAAACTCTTCACAAACCCCCCCACTTCGTGTCTGACCTAATTCTCGAACCACATTTGGTCCTTGAGAGACGATCTACGAGTCACTTCCTAGCTATACTGCATTTCTCATATGCAATCAAATTTGTATGGGCCGCGACACCCATGAAATACCCCATATGGAAGTCTGTGTCCTTCACTGATTCCTACTTCCAGGATGTGTTCTTTGAAAACAACCACCCAATTTGTCTGTATTCTAAATACAATCACATATAGTAAGCAAACATCCATAGGAGTAAGTTTAGTGATGTTGTATCTACCAGGTAACAATATATGTCCTTTGATGAAAGCAATTACTTTCTCTTCCTTATCAAGCCATTTGAACAAGAAACCTTTTTCCTTTTTATATCTTTCGTATGTTTTTGTACCTTGGACAATCAAACTTGTGAGACAACTCTCCTTCATTTTCCAACCCTGTGAACTTCAACCAAATATCATCATCAATGATAATGTCTACACCTTTTACCCAAGAGTGAATGTTTCCATTAAACTCTTTCACATTGTAGTAGAAGACTTCTACTCATTCATCATAACAATCTCCTTTTATCCCAATGAATTTGTCGAGACCTTGAAATTTTAGATCATCAGGAAATGTAAACTCCTCTTGTTCAAAAAGAACCAAATAAGCCATGTGATGTTTAACAACTTCCCTAAGTGAGCGCATGATAAGAAATCCTTCTCTGGTTTTATCATCACTGATCCATCCAGAAGGGTCAGCCTCTCTTCTTGCGGACATTGGACATTTTCCTGGTCTTGATGATGAAGCAGCCATTTGAGCAAGGAGGAAGAAGGGTTTTCACCAGAATCAGAATAAGGGTTTGTTGGCAAGATTGTGTGTGAATATCTCAGACTATTTCATTCATTTATAGATGAAAAACGCGCCAAGGATTTTACTAAAGCCCTAAGATAATCTTTAACGTTCGAAAACAAAGCTTTTCAAATATTCAAATGATTCAATCGATTGAATTAATATTGGAGTCGACTAAGACTCATAAAAAAAATCTTTTCATACAGATTCAATCAATCAAACAATTAGGCACTCAATGCAAACAATCATATAGCAACAATCAATCAATATATGCATGATGCAGGAATTAGATACAGATTTATCAGTTGTAGACACTCAAGGTTTTTGAAATGTTCCATAGTTAATTCATCCTTGAAAACAGTTCTGCATCAACTGCATAACCTGCAAAACAGTTAAGTTTTGGTTGTTGGTACCCATTTTACTTTGGGTCCTTGACTGTCAGTTCTTGTTACATGTTCCTTTGGTATCCATACATATAATCCTTGAGGAACAGCAACATGTCTATAATAACAATTTCTAACAGTATGACCAACACATCTGTAGTAAAAACATGCATTTCTAGCAGGTTTTCTCAATTCATTTAATTTCCTAGTATTGGTTTTGTTAGAGTGAGCTTTGTATCCAAATCCTTGTCTATTATTAATTCTGCTAGATGAACTTAATACAACATCTAAATTGTCTCTACCTTGTGTAAACTTAGCTAGTGTGCTAGTCAAGTAATCTATCTTTTTCATGTGAGTAGGACAATTTTCACAAGCGTTTTCAACAGTAACAGTTTTAATCTCAATATTCCTAGCAGATAACAAAGCTTCATTCAATTCTTTTTCTAATCTTTCATTTTCAGCAACAAGGTTATCAATTCTATATTCCTAATCTCTTTTCTCAGAGTTCAGTTGATTAACCTTGTATTCCAGTCGCATTGCTTCAACATGTAATTCCCTGAATGTCTCAATCAACTGCTGATATTTTTCTTCTATAGGCACCTTCTCAAATTCATCATCACTGTCACACTCAGTCTTTGCAGTTCCAACCATGTGACATATGTTGGATTTTACCTCTTGGTCAGCATCATCATCACTTGAGCTTTCAGATTTTGAATTCTCCCAAGCAATGTAGGCTCCTTTCTTTCTCATATTTTTGCCTTGAGGAAATCTTTTCTTTCCTTTCTGCTTTGGCTGTAATTCAGGACAGTCAGCCTTGATGTGATCTTCTTTACCACATTCATAGCACTGGACAGTGTTTGTGCTGACGCTCTTCTTCTTGCTTTGACCTATATGGTTAGACAGTTGACTATCATTTTGCATAAGTCGACTAAACTTTCTTACCATCAAGGTAATCAGCTCTTTGTCGTCCATCTCTGCTTCTGTGAGATTCTTGCTTGCAGCCTTCAGAGCAATGGACTTCTTTTCTTCAATCTCCTCTTCATCCTTCAGTCTACCCCAAGTTCTAACTCATGTTCACGTAGCTTGCCAAACAAGGTAGCCATATTCATAGTTGTAAGATCTTTGGATTCAGAGATTGCAATGACTTTTGTTTGCCAGTTCCTGTTCAGACTTTTCAGAATCTTGATATTGATCTCTTCTTTGTCAAAGGCTTTGCCAACAGCCATCAGGTGGTTTACAATATAAGTGAATCATTTCTGGACATCATAGATGCTCTCACCAGCTTTCATTTTAAACAATTCATACTCTTGTATCAATGAATTCTTCCGTGCCTTCATGTGTTACCTCAAGAACATCCCACATTTCCTTTTCAGACTTGCATTGGGATATCTTGAAAAATTCATCAATTGTTAGTGCAGAGGCAATAATATTTCTAGCTTTACCATCATACTGAGCTTTTCTATTTGCATCAGCAGTTCACTCAGTAAAAGGTTTCAAAACAGTTTCACTATCAATAGTTTTTGTAGGCACATATGGACCATTTAAAGTGGCATCCAAAATTCCTTTATCTTGTGATTCAAGAAAGAACTGCATGCGAATTTTCCCAAAAGGATAGTTTTCACCAGCAAACAGAGGTGGTCTGTTTGTTGAAGCACCTTCACCAAAAGTTTGAAAATTTGAAGCCATCCCCGGGTTTTACAGTCGAATAAAATAAAAACAGAGTCGACCGAATTTTGAAATATTTTATGAAAACCAACTCTGGTGCCAATTGTTAGGAAACAGGTTGACTTCGTTTTACACCAAGAGAGGGGGGTGAATTGGTGTTAGTTCAAAAACAAAATCTTTTCGCAATCTTGGTATAAAAATTCAAAGCTTTTGATCTTTCCTTGAAATGCAACTAATGAAAAATTCAATGCAGCGGAAAAACGTAGTTGACTGCTAAACAATTAAAGTCGACTGAATTAAAGAGTGCAGGGATAGAGAAAATCAAACGCTGGTTTTTATACTGGTTTGGCCAACAATGCCTACATCCAGTGTCCTTCCAATCTTGGAAGCAAATGCACAATAATGGTTGCGGATTTTACAACAAGGAATTTATAGAAGCACCACGCAAAAATATAAATCTCCTCTCTAACCCAAAACCAAGTATAGCTGCACACACAAAACCATAATTGCAGCAAGAATCCCCTCTTCTGTAATCTGAACCCACGTCAAACAATTCTCAACGTGTAACCAGCACTCTTCACAGGATGCCAAGCCTATCATAGCACGCTTCACAGGTTGCCAAGCCTATCACAGCAGACTTCACAGGTTGCCAAGCCTTCAGTCAAATACAGCAGTCTTCACAGGATGCCAAGCCTTCAGTCAAATATAGCAGTCTTCACAGGATGTCAAGCCTATCACGATCAAACCAGAAGCACCTTCTTGTGTAGATGTTGATCGAATAGTGTGTGCAAAAGTCTCCTCAATCTGAATCTCTCTCAAGAAAGATCACCACTGTTTTCTTGGAGAATTCTTGGAGCCTCCAAAATTGAGAATTTTCTCTGAAACAGGACAATGAAAATGTTAGATCACAAAAGTCAAAGAACAATTCGTGTTCTGTCCTATTTATAGTTTTCTATTCTCAGTCGAATAGGCTACTAATACAGTATTAAAACAGTTATAACAGACAGTCAACACAAAGGCTCCTCAGTCAACCAAATCAAAGCACATTTAAGACAGTGTTAACGGATTGGCAAGCGTACCAAATCGTTCAAGTAATAATAAAATGGTAAGTCCACGTATCGTTTCGCAAGAGACTCGAAAGGCCTTATCATTTGTGTGAATTAAGATCGTAAGACTTGAAAATACAAATTAATTAATTGGATTTGAAAACAAAAAATAAACATGCAAATGAGATTGATTCAATTGACAAGAAGAAAACAATGGATGAATGGAGTTGTTGGGGGTTTACAATTTCATCTTATCTGCTATCTCTTATTTACTCCTCTTGATTAATTTGCTTGATTATCTAATTGTCATGCAACTTTCTTGGCCTACCCTTAACCCGATCCCTCGGCGAAAAGAGCCTATTACTAATTAGTAGCTTGCTATCCCTAGCCTCCCCTAGCAATTTATAATGCATTATAGAACAAAAGTGAAAAAAGATTGATCGTCCTACCCCTATCCCTAGGTGGTATTGCTTAATCAAGGAATTACTCACCAGTTCATGACAGTACTGTACGTCCCCCTATCAATAAAGACAAACAACAGTTATCGAATGAGTTAAACGATAAAAGCATTAAGCACAGATGAGAACCCAACAATTAATAATCAACACATATGATCATCATATAAATTAAACAAGAGTTTCAATAAAAGAGAGTATCAAAAGATTACATTATTTCCGCCAAAAACAATAGGGTTTAGTTCACCATAGTCATGCTGAAACTAGATGAGAAATGGATGAAGAATGGAAAAGCAAACCCTAGATAAGAAGAAATGGAGCCTAAGCATCCAAGAGATCCTCTCAAGAGAGTGAAATTAGGTCTGGCCGCCCTCTTCTGTCAAAAGAATTATACTGAAATCGTAACAGGGCTATTTATAGCTGAGGAGCGTCACAGAAAACAGGCCCAAGCCCAGCAGACAACCGCCCGACGTCAAACTTATGCCGCCCGGTGGTTTCCCTCAAGCCACGCTACCGCCCGGTGGTAGGGGTCTACCGCCCAGCGGTTTCACCCAAGTCGCGCCACCGCCCAGCGGCAGGGGTCTTTCGCCCGGCGGTTTGCCTCTAATCGCAAATCCGCCCAGCGTCCACGGCTAGTGCCAACTCCCCGCACTTGGACTGCCCAGCGGTGTAATTTGCCCCCGGGTAGTACGTCGACTCTTCATTTCTTCATTTTTCTTCCATTTTCTTGAGTCTAAGACCTTCATCTTCAGCTCCATTCTTCACTCTCTCAAAAATGCTACAGAACAATGCAAAACAAGCATAATATCGCTAAAAATAGCTTTTGACTCTCTACAGACTCATTTATTGAGTTTTGCTTGATTCTAGGCTCATTCTAAGCAGTAAAGGTAGTAATTTGGTCTAAAATGACATATGAAAATAACTGTTTTCAACCTTCATCAGACAGTTGACCTAGTCAATCAATCTTAACTAACTTTTGAAAAATATAGCCATTGGAGCAAGTAGGCATAACAGAATTCCAAATATAACAACAATCGAATAGGTGTTCCACATTGTCGACTGACACATGAAAAAATACTTTGAAATTCTTTTCAACTCAAAATATCATCAAGCACAGGTTCACAAAATTTGTACAAAGATTTTAGCATAGTCGAAGCCATTACTAGTGTATTCGACTGAACTAGACCTTTGTCACAACAAATATAAGTTCATAAAAGTGCTTGTGATCTTTTCTTCAGAAATGTGCAGAAGTAATCAAAATCATTTTATCACACATTTCAATACAAGCATGTTCCATAAATATAACACATAATCAATCATAGGAACACACATTGCAAATCAATCAAAACATGTTCAACAAAAGCATTGTTCAATCCAGTTTGGTATATCAGCTAAACATGTAAGCCTGGAACATATATACTGTTATTAAGCAGTGTGTTGTCATCATCAAAAACCAGTTTGATATAGAGTTTGTGTTGTCAACAATCTCAACAAGTTCAAGGCTGGAGAGTCTTTTAGACCACCACCACCTAAGATGCTACCAATCACACAACGTTTCTTTTAAATTCTAGAAATCTAGAGTGAATCAGCTTCTCAATCACTAAATGGTTAGGCTAAAGCAAAGTGAGGACAAAACAGAATAAAACAACCACTAAAGCAAAGAAATGGACAACACAATACAACAAGCACTCTAGACAGACTCTAGATTAGATGAAGAAGGCAATTAAAGCTCAATTAGGAACAACAAAACAGAATGCACATATGAATTAGACAAAACTAAGACAACAATCAACACAAGCAATAAACAAAGCTATCAAGAACAGCTGACACACAAATTGAACCAACCAATAGCTCTAGAACAAATTAAAAAAAAAACAAGAAAAAGAACTTAAGTTGAACCATACATAACATATTTAATGTATACACTGCTGAATTTTAAATGGATTGAGAATTTGCCTTAGAAAATTGTTAAACCAAGTAGTAATGCTCATATTGTGAACTACAATTTTCAAATTGCTTCTTTCTTTCCTTTGTTGTTTTAGAAACCAACTATTATGAGTATCATATGATTATTCAAGACTGTTTTGATGTTGAAAGCTTTCGCTACAATTCACAATAGGATAATGAACTACTATACTTCAACTAATCAGCAGGCTATTCATGTGGAAAGAAAAATGGTTCAACTCAAAAAATAAAATCTGGCAAAGGCTAGACACCAAAGTACCAAGACACTCAGCCCCTATAGTAGTTTCGTGCAAACTGATCTTGACAGTTTGACTAATTGAGCATTTTGCTAAAATCAGGCTTCATCATGTAATATATTTTAAAATTGAGATGCATAACAGGCACTAAAATGTTGGAAACAGTGAATGCACAAATTAAATTTGACCACACAAAGTCGTTACTCAAAATTACACTCATTGTGAACAAAGCATCTCAACAGATAATTCAATCTCAATGGAACAAAGTACACAATGAAGGACTGGAATTTGAACAGAACTTGGAAAATCATCTAGAACCAAGCATGATTGACTCATAAGACTCTCAAAGCAAATTCAGTATCGGTGAAACTGATTAAACAGGATTTTGCTGCTATTTGTCATAAGCACCCAAGCTTTGCTAGGCAATTCACTGCTTATATGGTGTGCTTAGATTTATACAAGCAGAAACACACACAAAAAGATGTGGAAACAGTGTAATCATAAACACTAAGTCAAAAAACACTGAAAAAGAAAGTAATGAAATTGTGAGTGTTTTAGGTGGACTGTCATCAAGCTCAATTAATTATTTCATAGCTTATTATTGATTGACAGTCCTTAAACCATATAACACTGCCTCATGAACACAAAATACACAAAAAAACAACTTAAATACATGATTTTAGAGACAAAATAAAAAATACACCAAAATTGAGGTGCACATGACTTGACAAAACAAAAATAGATTTAGAAAATTAAAAGACTCAATCAAAATGAAATCACCGAATAGAATGAGAAATTATAATGACTCAAAGACACCATACAAGCACACACAATTATAGAATCCTAAACACTGAGATTTGAATCTCAAACAGAGAAAATAAACTCAACAAATGCGAAATCACACTACTACAAAAAAGTGCATAGATAGCCCTTTTTTTTTTATCATAGATAGCGCTTTTTAAGCGCTATGTATGTGCGCGCTATCTATTAATAGATAGCGCTTCTGAAAAACGTGCTATCTATTGGTTCAAATTTTAAAAAAATAATAATTAATTTTAGAATAAAATATAAAATATTGATTCTATTATATACACACCCACACTAAATATTATATAAAAAAATATAAAATATTGACAAAAATATGATAAATGGCTCAAAAAGAATGTTAATATGAATAAAAATTATTGGTCCAATAATATTTCAAAATTTAATTAGTAAGTCGTCTAGTACATGCCATGACATGACACTGCTTTATAAGATAATATATATAACCATAACATATATATCTTATCAGTATTGTACATCACTATAACATAACCTACATGCATGTACTAATTACATGTAAACACCAATTTTCCCTAACTTCGTTGATTTGAATTTCATGATAATGTTGGCATCTGCAACTAGAAAAATACTNNAAGAAAGAAAAATAATGTAGAATTAGTTAATTAAATTTTACTACAAATTAATTATAAGAATAAAGATAACTTACATCAGTTGGAATTGTTCCTCCTTCACAGTATGTAATAATTTCCTTCATATATTGACACACATAATATCCACAATCATTGCCGTTGGGTTGTCTTGGGCACTAGAATTCCAAAATAAATAAAAAAACATTTTTATAATTTGAACATAAAAAATAACCTAAACTCTAGTATACTCCAAACAGATCCGATGCATGATAACAAATAACTATATACCATATACAAGTTTAAACTCTTAATAATAAGTCATGCTTTCATAACAACCATTTACTCCACTAACTAGTTTCACAATAATACAAGTTATTTAACTCACCAATACCATGCCACAAAGAAATAAGTCTTCAACCATTCAAGAATACATCTTATTCACGTAACTAGTATAATACAAGCAACCATAACGTGAACTAAAGGTCACATAACGTCATTAAACAATTTAATTATGACATGAAGACTATACTACACAAAACATACCTAAGTAATGTACCTTAATTGTTGTCCACTTGATATTGTTTGACTTAAAATTTGAGACCATGTTTCTTGTTTGAGCTTGATAGGTTTGTATAACCCTAGTGAATAAATAAAATCAAAGCATGTATAAGTAAAAACAATACAACTAAAAGTATACATATGTGTCAAATAAAAGTAGACAACACAAATACTTTTACATGTCAAACAAATTCTTCAAATCTTGCCTCATATTAACGTCTACCCCCATTGGGTCAAGATAATGAATTATCTCTAGTTTAAGATTGATTCCCAGCAAGACCCAATGTTGGCTACAATTTGAAATGAATCAACAAAATTAGAATTTGTACATCTAACTTTGAAAATAATACATTGTTGATAAAGTTGTAAAGTAAGGTATTACCCGGTATTAACAGGTGCAAGAAAAAACTTATCAATCACCCCATTATCAAGAAAAAGAGTAACTATTTTTTGCATTTTGTCTTTCATTGACAACTCATGNGTTGTGATTTGGGGTGATAAAAAAAAGAATGCCTTGTCATTTGGCTTAACAAAANTTTCATATAGGTACCTTGTAAAAGAAAAAGATAAGAATGTATTAGCAATATCATAAGGAGTCAATCTAATAATGAATTTAATGATAAAAAGTACTATATATTGTACCTGATATAAATAGAAATTGTAGTTGCACCTAGCCATGCATAGTTGATAACTTCTTCAATAGTTTATGCTCTAACTATTTCTTCATGATTATCTATTCCAAATATGTTTTTGTCCATTTGTATTGGACGAAGTGACTTTGATGGGTTTACTATGAACAACTAATGCTGATTACCAGTGATAATCATGTTGTTAGGCTATGGGATCCTCAAACGGTATAGGACTTGTGGCTCTTTCATATTTCAAATTAACAGTTCAACTGTTTTACTCCTCATTGATTAGTGCACCTTGGTCATGCTTGTTTTTTTTCATAAAATTGTCCTGTGTAGTGTTTATTTTATTTAGTTGGGTCATTCAGCAGCATTTACACGAGAAAGAATGGTCAAAATTCATGAATCAAATTGTGACAAGTAGGACACCCATAGAATGACTACTTAAAGTCCCAGTTTGAGGGATTGAAAATTGTAAATTTTAGTATACAGAAAGGAGTCGATGGCTTAGAAGATGGGGATTTTGACATTGTGAAAGAAGTAAACGAAAAAATACTATTGTTGAATAAAGAATTTTTGGAAGAAAAGCAAACAAGAAAAAATACATAACCATAGAAAAAATAGTGATCCACATAACTTCACCCTTGCTAACTGCTAATGCACCCAAAAGAAAACAATCTAAAACAGGACTGACTATCACATGAATCAGTTTCAACATGCTTCCCAAATTGATCCATATGTGTATTAAAAAAAACCCCTTCAACCTTTATACTTTCAATATACCAGTAACAGAGACAATTGCATACCAACAAATATAATTAAAAGGAACAAGTGATAATCATGTAGCAAGAATTCAATCATACACAAAACAGGATTAGCTCCCTATACATAACTTAAACCATCAAAGAATGCATAATAAAAATATGTATTGAAAGTATATAACTAAAACAGTTATGGCCAATTCTGAGATATTTTATTGAAAATTACTGTGATTTTAAGGTTATTTAGCATGCATTCATTACAGGTTATATTCTTTCATTATAAAAAGAGTTATTTTATAACATTATCATAAACATAAGGCACTTAAAAAAAAAATAACCACTCGTAAGACAAGCACTTCACACTAAGTGTTATTCCACTCATTTATAATGTTAAACTTGTCATGTTATATTACAGAACATGTTATTTAGGTTTGGACAATCTGTTTAAAGTTTGCGTTTATGATTTGGTAATACTAGAGAATAAAAGTGTCACTTTTTAAAGTGCATATTTTTGTGTTTTAAATGGTTTTAATCAAATTCAGATTTCAGTTTTTGGCCAAGTCAAAATTTTACAAAGTCACTTGGCTTTTGGTGTAAAAAACTTGAGATAAACCACCAAAAAACTTTAAAACAGATTCTGGTTTGGAATATAGGTGCATGGATAAAATTTATCTACAATATAGATGAGGATTTTCATGAAAGTTTTTCACATTGAAAGAACCATAGCTTACTGACTTAGTGAGGATTTTCCGTTTTTTTAGAAGGATGATGACATATAAGTATGTTATGTTGCATTTTGAAAGGATATCTGGACTGTCGAATTTAGAATTTTGTTAAAGGACATTTTCTAGGTTGCTATGTTCAGAGTGGAAGGCACTGTTAACTATTTATTTACCACGTTCTATGCAGATCCTGAAGTCTACAGAATGACTACTTAAAGTCCGAGTTTTGGGGATTGAAAATTGTAAACAGTGTACATAGTGATTCTAGTATACCGAAAGGAGTTGGTGGCTTAGAAGATGGGGATTTTGACATTGTGAAAGAACTAAAGGAAAAATACTATTCTTGAATAAAGAATTTTTGGAAGAAAAGCAAACAAGAAAAAATACATAACCATAAAAAAATAGTGATCTATATAACTTCACTCTTGATAACTGTTAGTGCACCCAAAAGAAAACAATCTAAAACAGGACTGACTATCACATGAATTAGTTTCAACATGCTTCCCAAATTGATCCATATGTGTATTAAAAAAAAACCTTCAACCTTTATACTTTCAATATACCAGTAACAGAGACAATTGCATGCCAACAAATATAATTAAAACGAACAAGTGATAATCATGTAGCAAGAATCCAATCATACAGAAAACAGGATTAGCTCCCCATACATAACTTAAACCATCAAAGAATGCATAATAAAAATGTGTACTGAAAGTATATAACTAAAACAGTTATGTCCAATTCTGAGATATTTTATTTAAAATTACTGTGATTGTAAGGTTATTTAGCATGCATTCGTTACAGGTTATATTCTTTCATTATAAAAAGAGTTATTTTATAACATTATCATAAACCTAAGGTACTTAACAACAAAAAATAACCTCAGGTCTAGATTGTCGAATCCATTTTTCTTGGATTGAACTCCTTCATAACTATTTTAAGAGTTTTTGCAGCAACCCTTAACTATAACGCAACCCATATTTTACCTACCTTTTGTCCAGAATCATTGCAAGTAGAAATTTGAAACACAGACTAAACTCATTTTCAATCAAGGTTAAGATTTCTATTCAATCAGAACATACCAAAGAGCCAAACGACAAACGACAACATTGGGCTTAATACATTGTTGTCGTTCTGCTATTTTTCTTATACGCATCCCTTTTAAAAGAAAAATAGGGCAAAGAAGAACCAAAATAGAGAAGAGAAGGAGAAAGAGGGAATGTGATACCTAAAATGGCAGTCCAAAAATTAAGGAGCTTGAGGCAACAAGCACTTATGAAAATGGCAACTGAAATGAAGGAGCAAAGACGCCACACGCACTGATGAGTGCCACACGCGGATCGAAAGGGCAGAGAATGTAAGCAGAAACAAAGAACCAGAAACAAAAAAGAGAAGAGAAGGAGAAGAGGGAATGTGATACCTAAAATGACAGTCGTACAGCTTGCGGCACCTTGTACTGATGAAAAACGAAGGAAACACGCACTGATGAAAGCATACGCAGATGAAAACATCTAAGTAGAGAGAAACACCAATATCGTATAAGCAGAAACGAATCAGGTCAAAGGAGAAGCGCGAATGAAATTTTTTCTAATAATAAATGCGAATATCGTCTAAGCAAAAACGAATAAAGTGGAAGGAAAAACGCGAATTGAAACTTTTTTTAATAATCATAGATTGCGCTTAATATAAAATGCGCTATGTATCATGTTACCATAGATAGCGCTTTTCCAACAAAGCGCTATCTATTGTTATATTTTAAATTATAAAATTAAAAAATAAGATTAATAAATTATAGATAGCGTTTTTTTAAAAAAGCGCTATCTATTGTCATATTTATAGATAACGCTTTTCTTAACAAGCGATATCTATTCATCTTCCAATTCATAGATAGCGCTTATTTTAAAAAGCGCTATCTATTCGCATTTTTGTAGTAGTGTCAACACAAGACATTCAAGGAAGATAATGAACAACGCAAAAATGGAGAGAAACAGCACAACATACTCAGAATCAAAATCAAATCGAGACAAAATAAACAGAAAATGACATAAAAGAGAACGCGAATCAAATGAAAACAAAGTTTGAAACAACACGAAACAAGATGCGAAATAGTGAAAACAAAATCGAACAACAGAGATGTGAGAAACTTATCTTTGAAGCGTGCTCGACCTTGCTCTGACTACCAAATGATGGAAGAGGCTCCAAGGAGAGGCCGATTGAAGCGGTGCGAAGATGAACTAGATCTCCTCGAAGCTTCTCTAACGAAGAAATATGCAACGGAATGTTGATACTCGAAAGAGGAAACAATCTCGAAACCCTAATTGGACCAAAAGTGAGATCAAACTCACTAGAACCCTAAATAAAGGATAAACCCTAAACCGAACTGTGGAAACACTAACCAGACATGAAGAAACCCTAGAATAGGGAGAAAACCCTGAGTGCATCGATTAATCGGTGATAAATGGTGTTTAAACGGTGGAAAAGGTAGATCAATCTATGGAAAGCGATTTAAATGGTAGAAAATTCTTTTTAATCGGCTATATCTAAAAGAAAATGGAAAATGAGGAAGGAACCCTAGGGTTTGATGTTCTGTGATGGTGAAGAAGCAAAGAAATGAAATCTTTGGAGAAGAATGGAAGATCTCTGAAGAGGAAATGGCAAACCTGTGAACAACTAGTGGAGAGAAGCTAATGAGAATGGATAAGTTCTCAAGGAAAACACGAGAGATATGCGACAATGAATAATTCTCTCCCTGATGTGCGAGAGAGTAAATGAATAATGATGTGGATGGAAGGCTGAAACGTGCTAAGGTCATGAAGATGTGATAGTTGCTGAGGCGTGGAGCAGTTGAAGATGTGGTGGCGAATGAGTTGATCATTGTGGATGAGGGAGAAGCACCATGAATAATTGGAGAAAATGAAAATGGAGGAAAGTGTGCCTTGGAAGGTGGCTAGAGGGAGTCTTTGGACTCTTTAGCCTGTGACTTTCAGGAGAGAATTGTTTCTGGTTTTAGAAAACTCAATTTTCATTAATCTCAAAAGTTCAATAACAAGAGAGGAGTTGGGTATTTATAGTAACCCATGCTCCTTGCAAGCTAAGCTACGTATATAATAAAATGTAAAAAATACATAAAGAGAACACTAAGGAAGGTACATCAGGCAGGATTCCATCAGAATTTTTTCTAGAGTTCATAGATTGTTTCACCAGCCTTCATCCTGAAAAGCTCATACTCTTGAATCAATGAATACTTCCTTGCTCTCTTGACTTCATCAGTGCCTTCATGAGTGCCTTCCAAGACATCCCACATCTCCTTGGCAGATTTGCATTGGGATATCCTGAACAATTCATCAACAGTTAGTGTAGAGCCAATGATATTTCTAGCTTTGACATCATATTGTGCTTTCCCGTTCTCTTCTTGAGACCACTTAGAAAATTTTTTCAAAATAGTTTTTCCATCAATAATATGAGTTGGCTCAAAAGGACCATTCAAAGTTTCATCCCAAATTCCTCTATCCATTGATTCAAGAAAGATTTGCATTCTAATTTTCCAAAAAGGATAATTTTCACCAGCAAACAGAGGTGGTCTGTTTGCAGATGCACCTTCAACAAAAGTTTAAAAACTGGAAGTCATTCCTAGGGATATAGTCGATTTAAAGAAAAGAGAAGTCGATTAATTTTTCAAATATTTTATGAAAACCAGCTCTGGTGACAATTGTTGGAAAAAGGTTGGCTTCGTTTCAACATCAAGAGGGGTGGGGGAGGTTGAATTGGTGAGGTTTCAAAATCAGAGTATTTTTGAAATCTTTTTCACAAAGTAAAAACCTTTACAAAGTTTCTTGAATCACAAGGAATGAAAATTCTAAGTGCAGCGAAAATATAAAGTTGACTACGTAAACATGTAAGTCGACTAAATGTAAAAGTGTAAGGATAGAGAAATCAAACGCAGATTTTTATACTGGTTCGACCTTAATGCCTACATCCAGTGTCCTTCCACAATCCGGAAGCAAATGCACTATAATGGTCAAGGTTTTTACAACAAGGCTTTTATAGAGACATCAACGTCAAAAATATAAAACACCTCTCTAACCCTCTAACCAAAATATAGGCTGATACAAGAAGGACTAGCACCATAGGACCTATCACAAGAGGGATGGCCAAAAAGCTTCAAGATGAGTATTCTCCACAAGGACAAATACTATTTGCTATTTTTGGATGGAAGCTTGGAGACCAAGGAGATGATACCAATTTACCAAGACATGGAGAGGGGTAAAGAAGACATTGCCAAATAAGGAGGGGTGTGCCTATCATCATAGGGGTAGCATTAGTATTTCTATCTTCCTTATGCATATGACTTTTGTAGCACATGTTTCATAAGGCTTTCTAGAAGCCATCCACATTTTGCACATGTTTGATGAGTTGGCTTAAGATCCGTAAAAAGTGGATCTAAGTATTTCCCACACATGGCCTTGAGATTGATCTATAAAATCTCATTGGCAAAGCTTGTAAAACACTTTTGGAAATCAATTAAANAAATTCTGCTCATATGAAAGCACATTTCTCCCATCCGAAAGTCATTCTCCTTGCTTGTAACTCCATTNCAACTTTCTTCCATCTTGTGGAAGCCTTCTGAAGTTGTGAGCCATCCATCCAAGCTAGCCTCCATCTCACTTCACCACAAACACCTCCAATCCGCTGCCATACTCCATTTTCCCCATCCAAACCGAGAGCCACTCCAGATCTGCTCTCCACCACTGCAGCCAAACATCCTTCACTGTTCCATTGGAACTCTTGCTAGTCCAAGCTGTATTTTCACTCAAATCTCACGGAGCTCCTTCCTTACATCCCCCTGGATGTATCAAGTGGTATTCAGAGCTATGGTTCAAGCTAGAACCGTGAGATAAGTCCATACTTTTCCATTTCCATGCTGTCAGAATTTTCCTGAGTTGTCTTGCTGTTTTCTGGATTTCATCTCTGTTTTCAACACCTTTGCTGTGGTTTAAGTTCTGTTATGAGTATTTCTTTGATACTAGCTGTGATTGCTTGAGCCTCTCATCATTTTATTCAGCTATTCTTTGCTGTTTTTGAGTCATTTTCATGATTTAAGCATCATTCCAGTTTTGTTGAAGTCATGTCCATGTAAGTTTGTTTTTCTGTCATTGCATCTGGTTTTTCAACCAAGTTTTACCAAAAAAAAAAAACTGAAGTGTTTGGATGAGGCTACACCTATTAAGAGCAATGAATTATCCAGAATTGAGCTCAGGTGTTTAGATCTAGCACTCAAACTCAGATCTGATTTTGTTTTCAAAATTTGATACAGCATTTTCAGATTTCTGTTATTTTTTTTGCTGCAACAAGCACTGTTCATATGGTATGGTACTGTTCATATGGTATGGTACTGTTCTATTGAACAACAGTTGACTGAACTATTGCCTGAACCATTTGGAAGATGAGAATGAGTTGATTCCAAATGATTTTTATGTTACAAACCTTGCCAAGCACTTAGCCGAGCTGCTGTTGTTTTCATTGGAGTACAATTCTGCATAATTGAGTGAGGTTGGTATTAGACCATTGCCAACCATCTTCAACATTGTTTTCTACTATTGAGCAACTTTCAAATACCATTTCCAAACTCTCTTTGTTGTTTTCAAACCAGAATTACAGTCCAATTGAATTTTGACCATGCTAGTTGTGAATTTTAGTGGAAATTTGGTACTGCAGTAGTGAAAATCTGATATATGTTGTCTTGAACCATCAAATTAGCTTCAACAAGTCTTAAATCATCATTAAAATATGTTTGAATCATTGGATTGAACCTATATGCAGTACTGTTCATTTGGTCAATAATTCTGGACTAGAAAATAACTGTACCGAGAGCTATGCTGTGAGTGTTAAAATACTGCACTGTTTGCTGTTTGATTTCACACAATTGGATGCAACAAAAGCCTATGGTCCATAAAATAGTAAAATAACAATTCAAAAGAGTTACCAAATACATTAAAAGGCAAAAAGGACCATTGCATCTTAAGTTTCGAAATTCTGGTTGCACATTGAACTTTGCTGTCAAAAATTAATGCAAGTTCATTGAGACATTTCAACAAACAGTTTGGTACATTTTCATTGCATAGCTATTTTGTGCTTGATTCTGGTTTATAGTCTTTTCTTGTGTTTTAAATCTGTTCTAGAGCCCTTCTTAGGATCCATTTGAGGTGCCACCGTGTTTGATCACACTTTAATTGCTTGTTTTTCGAACTTAAAACACTCTGCACACCAACTGTTTGAAGAAATTCCTGGTGTTGCTGTCCATTGGTTGCGAAAATTATAGCAAATATGGTGATATTTCCAGTGACTAATTGGCTTGTTGGATAGGTGGTTTGTACCTCAGAAGGTTTATCACAAGTGGAAGCATCAAAGAAGGTTCAATGATGAGAAACAAATGCAAGAAGATGGCTCTTTGGGAAGGGAAACCGTGATCAACTCTGCACCAGAGTTGCATCAGCTTTGCGCCAACAACCAGCAGCAGCAGCTACTGTCTTCTGCAGAATTTGGTTCCAGATTGAGTGATCACTTGCAGCTGAGAGGATTGGTGTGAATTAAGCATAGTTCACTCTTTGTTTTGAGAAGCCAAAGCTGCACACATATTTCCCTTAGCCAATTCGCATTTGTTCCTTGTCCATTTATCCAAATTCTTTGTAATTTCCATTTGGTTTTTGCTTGTAAAGGGGCCAATTCAAGCAAGTGGGGTGATAGAGTTCATGAGTGCTCTTCCCTCATTTGTTAACTAGACTCAAAAAGTCTCCAAACCTAAAATTGAGTAGTCGGTGAGTGTGTCTTAGATCCAAAGTCTAAGTCTCACCTTAGGAGACCTCACCTTTACTTTTCCATCTTTATTTTCAAGCTTTCATTGTTTTCATTCAAGGACTAGGAGCGCGCCTAGTGTCCGAATTTTAGAGTTCCAATTCTTGTTGTTTTCTTTGTTTTGTGTTTTTTTTGTTGTCTTTAAGACTTAAGTGGCTTTAAGAGTGATTTTGATCTAAGGACTCTAGTAAGTAGCTAGAAGCATATTTGGCAAGGATAAGGCTTGGTACTTAAGCATTCCTAGTGAATCACCTCCCTTATCTGGAATATTGCTTTCAAGTGAAAAACTCTAGCCTTTATTTCAAGAATAACACTTAAGTCCACCATAATGTCTAGAAGGCATTCTCCTAGGATTAGTGATAGTGAAAAAGAAATTTTTACTCTTCAAACCCTAGTCAATCAACTCAATGAAATGAGAAAGGAAATGAATCAAGAAAGAGTCAATAGAGAGCTTCAAAATGTTGTTATTCAAGATGAATTGAGATTGATAAGGGCAAGTAAGTCTAGAGGAAGTCAGAGTGAAAATTCTCAAGAGGGAGAGATGTCTTTGAGTATGGGTGATTATTACCCTCATCAGCCTTCTACTTCTAGGAGGCATAGGAGAAATTCTCATGCACCCCCACTTCCATGGGAAGGACAATGTTGAGGCTTATCTTGATTGGGAAATGAAGGTGGAACAATTATTTGCTTGCCACCAAGTAAGTGAAGAGAGAAAGGTCTCTCTAGCTACCCTAAGCTTTCAAGGGTATGCAATGTATTGGTGGACTGCCTTAGTCCAAGAGAGGCTTAGACATCAAGCCCCTCCCATCCATTATTGGAATGATCTTAAGTCTGCCCTTAAAAGGAGGCACATTCCCTCCTACTACAATAGGGAACTCATGGATAAACTCCAAAGGTTACAACAAAGGTCTATGACAGTTGAGGAATATAGAAAAAAGATGGAGTTATATATGATGAGGGCAGGCATAGTAGAGGGTCCAGAAATTACTTTAGCTAGATTTTTAAGTGGGCTCAATTTTGACATAAGAGATAGGGTTGAACTTCTACCTTATAGAGATTTGAATGATCTTGTTCAAATGTGTATAAAGGTAGAACAACAAAACTTGAGAAAATCTTCTTCTAAAAGA
>NW_014543980.1:115126-117769 GCF_000741045.1 Vigna radiata var. radiata | reverse complement strand
CTAGCACCATAGGACCTATCACAAGAGGGATGGCCAAAAAGCTTCAAGATGAGTATTCTCCACAAGGACAAATACTATTTGCTATTTTTGGATGGAAGCTTGGAGACCAAGGAGATGATACCAATTTACCAAGACATGGAGAGGGGTAAAGAAGACATTGCCAAATAAGGAGGGGTGTGCCTATCATCATAGGGGTAGCATTAGTATTTCTATCTTCCTTATGCATATGACTTTTGTAGCACATGTTTCATAAGGCTTTCTAGAAGCCATCCACATTTTGCACATGTTTGATGAGTTGGCTTAAGATCCGTAAAAAGTGGATCTAAGTATTTCCCACACATGGCCTTGAGATTGATCTATAAAATCTCATTGGCAAAGCTTGTAAAACACTTTTGGAAATCAATTAAANAAATTCTGCTCATATGAAAGCACATTTCTCCCATCCGAAAGTCATTCTCCTTGCTTGTAACTCCATTNCAACTTTCTTCCATCTTGTGGAAGCCTTCTGAAGTTGTGAGCCATCCATCCAAGCTAGCCTCCATCTCACTTCACCACAAACACCTCCAATCCGCTGCCATACTCCATTTTCCCCATCCAAACCGAGAGCCACTCCAGATTTGCTCTCCATCACTGCAGCCAAACATCCTTCATTGTTCCATTGGAACTCTTGCTGGTCCAAGCTGTATTTTCACTCAAATCTCACGGAGCTCCTTCCTTACATCCCCCTGGATGTATCATAGGCAGTAAACAAAAAGATCTACAGTAAGATATCCCCTCTTCTGAAATCTTTACCCCACTTTGAACAATCCTCAAAGTGTAGAGACTCCACGAGTTTGTGTCACATGTTTGTCCCAAAGTAAAGAGAACCATGTGTTCTACCCTTTTTGAACGTAAGCCTTAAACACTTTATGTGAACACCTTTTTTAAAAATCTTTACCTTGAGCTGAGTTGAGAATAAATTGCATGGTATTGAAAAAGGTTCAAGTTTGGGGTTATTGGGAGAATTGAAAGGCAAAGAAGTGCATTGAGCTAATGTGTTGAATGAAAAAGCATGAAAAAGATAGAAAAGATAGAAAAGAAAAGCATGAAGAGAAAAGCTCAATGCAAAAGAAAAAGGAAAGTTGGGAAGGAGTGAGATTTGTGAAAGAGAGAGTTTGTGCTTAAATAGGAATGTTTGAATAATTTTCTTAGCTCAAGGATGTTGTGATCTAGAAAAACCAATTTTTCTTGTTAGCCCGACCTCACTATGAGCCTTGAAAAGTCCTTGTGATGACATTGATGTGTGAGAATGATGACTGTAGTAGATGAAAGGCAAGTTTGTTTTATGTGACATATGGATAGTAGAGGGAAGGAGTGACCTCTTGAAAACACTTAAGTGATTGAGTGAAACACCTTATTTGTTGAGGATTGATTCCATGAATTCATGATTTCATCTGTGTTTAGTGAATTGATCACTCATAAGAATAGCATCTGTTGAAAATTATATGATTATGTGAACACTATGTGAGTTGTGTTAAGGTGAAGCATGTGTGCATCTTGATAAGATTCCATTGAAAAGCTGAATTGAGTAATTACTTGTTGTGAAAGAAGGATTTGAAAGTGTTGAACCATGCTGAGGATAAGTGAAAAGCTAATTTTTGTTTTGTTTGCTTGAGGACAAGCAAAGTTCTAAGTTTGGGGTTGTGATAAAGGTTCAAAAACTGATATTTTCATACTTAATTATGATACAAAACACACCCTTTATGACTTAGAAATGAGCTTGAAATCATGCAAATTACTTAAGTTAGGTTAAAAGAGAGTCAAAGATGGTTTTGGAGATATTATGCTTGGTTTTCCGTTGTTTTGACAGGGTTAGATGAGAATTGAATGATGGAGAGTGAAGAAGGAATGAGTTAGACCCAAGACAGGATCAAAAAGGGTGCAAAGGAAGAATCGTACCCAGCGCTCAGCGCCAGTTTCAACGCTAAGCGCCAACTTTGTGAAAAGAGCCACTGCTAGACACTTAAGTGAAAACGCTGAGGGGAAAATTCAGAGTCGCACACACCGCTGACCGTCAGATCCAGCGCTGAGCGCTGGCCTTCTTAGAGACAACATTGCCAAACGCCTGGGCGTGGATGCTGAGCGTCCTACTTGAGTGTTGCACCTACTGTTAAGTCCCTGGCAAGTGTACCAGATCGTTACCAAGTAATATAAACGGGTAAGTCCGAGTACCGTTTTCCCAAAGGACTCTTAGGCCTTAACTTTCATGTAACCTAATCGCGTAAGACTTGAGAAAGGAATAAATTTGGTGGTTATATGCAAAGAACAAAAATAAACATGCAATGCAGTTGATTCAATTGGTTTTAAGAAACTATGGATGAATGGTGTTGTTAGGGTTTACAATTTCATCTTATCCACTCTCATATATCTACTCTTCTTATTTACTTCACTTTTTTATCTAATTTCCATGCAAACTTTCTAGTTTACCCTTAACCCAAGCCCTTGGTGAAAAGAGCCTATTATTAATTACCGGCTTGCTAACCCTAGCCTCCCCTTGTAACCAATAATGCTATGCGATCGGAAGCAAATACAATTGATCGTCCTACCCCTATCCCTAGGCGATATTGGCATAATCAAGGAATTCCCCACCAGTTCATGACATTA
>NW_014543980.1:107542-114310 GCF_000741045.1 Vigna radiata var. radiata | reverse complement strand
TAAGCCATAAAGGGTGTGTTTTACTATCAAATTTAGGCATGAAAATAACGGTTTTTAGACCGTTATCACAACCCCAAAATTAGAACTTTGCTTATCCTCAAGCAAACAAGACAAAACTTGGCTTTTCACTTTTTCATCAAATAATTCACACTTTTCAAAACTTCTTTTTCTCATGACAAGTTATCATACAATTCAGATTTTAGTGGATTCCTACAAAGATGTATGCATGCTTTCAATTCAAATTAGTTCACATAATCAATCTTTTTCCAACAGATGTTTTGTTCATGAATGATCAATCAACTAAGCATAGATGTAAACATGGATTTAACAATTCTCACCAAGCAAATGTTTCACTCAATCACTCAAGTGTTTAAGTGGTCACTCTACTCTCTACTGTTCACATGTCACATAAAACAATATTGTCATTCATCTAAAACAATCAAAATCTTCACTTGCACATGTCATCACAAGGACTTTTTCCAAGGCTTGTATTGTGGCTGGGCTATCAAGAAAATTGGTTTTTCTAGAATAAAAAATCCTTAGTTAAGAGAGTTTAAATCATCATTCAAAGTTCTCTTTTCTTCTTTTTCTTTTCTTTTCACGTGCATTTTTCTTTTTCATCTTTTGAACTCAATGCTTTCCTTTTTCTTTTGCCTTTCACTTTCCCCATTCAACCCCAAACTTGAACCTTTTCAACACATATAATTATTCTCAACCCTAACTCAAGGTAAATCAATTCAAACATGGCCAAGGTTCAAAAAGGGTATATCATTTAAAACTCTTTGGGTGAAAATTTGGCTAAGTAAGGGCTTTCCAAGCATGGCCTTGATCATATGACATACGCATGCAATTCAATCAATTGTCAAGATTAAGTCAATACCATTCATGATTCCCTATAAACAGTGCACACAACAATAAAACTCTGAATCTCAATACCTCACATAATCATGCTTTCTCACTTCTCACATGAATCCTGCTTAGCATCAAAATCACAATCATGAATCACTTACTCATCTGTTCACATAGCTAGTGAACCATCAACCTGGATATCAACATTCACACATTCTCAATCATCATCCACAATCAATCATCAATAGTAAACAATTCATCATGCAATAATATTGAACCATTATCTGAATAAGTGTACAAGCCAAGCATAGACTCAAACATAAATTCAACCTATACTACTAATTCAAAGTACAAAGAAAAAGAAAAAGAAAAATCCCTGTCCAAATGCTGGCATCCATCAGTAGATGCCATCAACACAGACCCTCATCTGAGTCATCATCCTCCTCCTCCTGAGCATCCTCAAAGTCTTCATCCTCCTGGTCATCGTTCTGTACTCCTGAGGTCCCAGCTGCTCCAGACCCACTACCATGTGCCTGTCCCTGAGGCCAAGCCATCACACTACGGAACTCGTCCATAGTCCACCTGTGCACTGGTGGCTGGTCATAAAGTCCTATGATCATCTCGGTAGTGGCCACCTGCCCTCTGTAAAGGGACTCCATCCTAGCCTCCATCATAGACATGTACATGTCTCTCATCTGAAAGGACTCAGGCTGCTGTGCCGGTGCATCTGCAGGCTCATCCTCCTACTACGTTGTGGCCCTCCTAGGACGTCTCCTAGGAACTGCTCCAGCTAGATCGTCACCTCTATAATACTGATGAAAATAGGAGGCATCAATAGCTCTCCTCAGCCTTTCAAAGGGTGGAACTGAAGTGTCCACTTCTGTTTGCTGGCACAAATATGTGATTAGGGACGAATGTCCCAGTGGCATCCTGCTGCTCACAGTGTTAGCGCAGCTCAAAATCTCACTGTTGATGATCTTACCAACGTTCACGTCCATCTGCCTTAGCATACAGTAAATAACCAAGATCCGATGTAAAGTAATGTCGGAAACATGAGAGCATGGCTGGATGTTGGCATGAGTAAATGCCATCCAGTATTTAGCTAGGGGAGTTAAATTTGCCCTGGGTGCTCCATTAGGGTTTTTCTGAAAATGTCTCCCAGGGATACACATCACTCGCTCAATATCCTCATAATCCCTGGCCTCCCCTAGTATAGCAGCATACCTGCACTACTCTCCTAGCCACTCAGTCCCTAGAAAAGCGTTGATGGTGTCAAGATCATAGCTGATCAAGTGTCCACGTACATAGCTCATGTACCTCCCTACGGACACTCCTCCTCTCGGCAAGGCGTTAGCATAGAACTCCTTTACCAACTCAATACTGGTTAGTGTTGGATATGTCGTCAGTCTCTCCCATCCTCGCCTTTCAATCTCCAAACCAAACTCTAGAGCCAAATCAAGGATGTACATGGCTTTTCTCTCCATCAGCAGTCGCCTCTCCTGGACTGTAGCATAGTGTTCTTCATGTCCTAGGTCTCTCTGGTTCCTTCCTTTTGTTGCCCATTGTCTTAACTCATCTTGAGGTAGACATTCCTACATAAATCAAATTTATCCGACAATATTCACAGAAACATCATTAAAGGGTAGTGCATCATCAGATCATACAATTCTTTGAGGAAAAACAGGGCTCCTTAATACTCAAACATCCAAAAACTTTAACATTTAGGCAAAACAGTTGCAGACTGCTCAACGTCCATGAAGACTGCCCAGGCAGTTTGCCTCAAGCCGTGCCACTTCTCAGCTCCAAAATAGTCCGCTCAGCGGTGGCGGCTAGGGTTTTTAAAAATCCTTTCCTAAATGATCCTAATCTCCACTTTTTTGCTAATTTCATCAATCCAGACCACAATCATGCAATTCAATTGGTTCAAGTAGTTCCTATTCTACTAATTCATGCATAGAAATAAAAAGCCCTAATTTATCATGTTCCTAAGCATGTTCATCAACAAATCCCCAAATTAGAAACCCTAAACATGAATTTGCATACTTACTTGAGTGGAAATTGTGAATGCTTGCAGAAAAATTGCTTAATTGATGATAGATATCCTCTCCAATGCATGTCTCTCAACCAAAAACCCCAAAACTTATCAAAGCAATGGTAGAAAATTGAATTTTTGGTGAGTGGGTGAAGAGAAAGTGAGGAAATCTCTTTAAAAAGCTCTTGAAATTGAAGAGAGTGCTAGGGCTTAGGGAGACCGCTAAGGCGAAATGCAAAGAAGGGTTTCAAAGTGAAAAATTTGAAAAACCGCTCAGCTTTTAAGCAAAACCGAGACCCTCAGCGCCGCAACCGCTCAGCGGTAAAATGGACCACTTAGCGGTCTGCGCTTAATTTCACTTCTTCTTCTTTTGGTTTCTTTTGAGTAATCTTTCCCTATAGTACTCAATTTCAACGTTCAATTCAAATATATGCCTGTTCCCTCTCAGATGCAATCATTAACATGTAATGCACGTATCACAGGATTAAAAACAAAACAATCAACTGGGTTGCCTCCCAGGTAGCGCTTGTTTAACGTCACGAGCCTGACCCAAACCTGTTTAGCACTCTTCAGTAAGTGCTTATCCTTCCAACACCCTTCAGTAGGTGTACTTACCTTGTATCCTTCAGTGGACACAAAAAAGATTTAGCATCCCTCAGTAGATGCTACCCAAAAAGTGTTCAAAAATTCAATAAAGTACATGTATAAAATCAAATACCCTAAAACTACAAATGTTCATACAAAGTGGGATCTAGATAAAATCAATTCATTCCATCCCGATTGGGATCTTCATCAACCCAACTCATCAATTGCGGTCTATCCACTTTCTTTATGGCTCTTGTGAATGGTTTCCTGATTTCCAGCTTGCCATCTTCCCGAATCTTAATAACAAGCCACTTCTTGTTCTTAAATCTCACTTGTGCTCCTATTGGAAGTGGTGTATATTCAGTGTGGATAGTGCCTCCTTTGTCAACCTCTTCATTTTTAGGTACCTGCAAAACATTACAACTATTAGAATTGGTACCTGATGTGTTGTTCTCTGGCGCAGCTTCTCTTCTTGACTTTTTATTTCTGGCTTTCGTTTTATTTCTAGTACTTTTCTCTTTAGAGCTAGTATAAAATAGTACATTCTCTTTATCTCTCATCATGATCCTTGCATCATGGACACTAATAGACATCTTGGATGTTCCCATGAAAGGTCTTCCAAGAATTACTGGAATTCTTTCCTTATCTTCCATGCTCATGATGATAAAATCAGCTAAGATTTCTAGCTGCTCCACCCGAACAACCACATTTTCCACTATGCCAAACAGTGTTTTAACTCAACCGTCCGCCATTGTCATTGTGAGATTAAACGACTTTAACGTTATCCCTCCAATTTTCTTAAACAAACGCATGGGCATCATGTTAATGCTAGATCCAGAATCTATCATTTCTTCTCCTATATCAACATCATTAATCATACATGCCACATTCAAGCAACCTGGATCTTTTACTTAAGCGGATAATTCTTCGGAGGTTGAATCTCAAATTCCTGCTCATCATCATCCTCATCTAAATCTATCATATCTCCAAGATAAAATTTCATTTTTGCAGGAATCTGTTTAATAATTGAAGGCATAATAGTCATTTGATTATAAATTTCTCTTTTTTGCTCATTATGACTATCTCTTGCTTCCTCTTCTTCTTCCCCTCCACTGCTGCTGCTAACCTCAATGGCTTCACTTTCCTCCTTTTCATCACTGCTCCCAATCTTTACAACTTCCCTGTCAGCCCTTCTTCTATCACTTGTCACCACAGCTTTGCATTCTTCCTTAGGGTTAACATCAGTATTAGCCCTAAACTGGTTCTTTTAAGTGGTTTCTACTCTTTTTGACAACTGTCCAATTTGCATCTCTAATGCCCTAACAGTAGCTTGATCACTTGCTCGATTGGACTCATAGACTTTCATGAATTTATCAAATCTTTCACTCATATCTTTGACAAACTCTGTCAGATGTGAAACCTGCTGCCACATAGTTAAAGGTTGTTGCTGCCTGAAGCCTCCTTATTGCCCTGATGGGTTATTATGTTGTTGGCCAATACTTGGATGATTCTTCCAACCTTGGCTAAGATTGCCTTGGTTGAAATTCCCTTGCCTATACAGGTATTGGTTCCCCATATAGTTAGCTTCCTGCTGGATCTCCTCAAGTATAACACATTGACCATTGATATGGTCACCACCACAAAGATCACATAGTTGTTGTGCTTAAGAGACATTACGAAGTTCCTTTGAAAGTTGTGAGAGGATCTTTGTCAATGTATCTAGCTTTTGGGTAAAAAGATGATTTTGAGCTAGCATTGCATCATTTGCAGGTAAGTGCAAGACTCCTCTCTGTTGTGTCGATGCGCCCCTTTCACTATATGTTTCTTGTCCATTAGCTGTCATACTCTCTATCAAGTCATAGGCTTCATCCTCAGTCTTCTGTTTGATATCACCTCCTGCTGAGGCGTCCAACATCATCTTAGACTGCATATTCAGTCCACCAAGGTAGGCAAGAACAATGGTTGTCTTGTCAAATCCGTGAACTGGTGTTTTCCTGAGTAGGCCTTTGAATTACTCCCATGCTTGACTTAGAGTTTCTTCCATGCCTTGTTTAAATCATGACATCTCTAGCTTTCCCTGGGTAACTTTAGACTGTGGAAAATAGTTGTTGACAAACTTTGTAGCCAAAGCTTCCCATGTTGTAAATGTCCTTTCAGGAAAAGAATTGAGCCATGTCTTAGCATTGCCTTCCAATTAGAACGGGAACAAGCTAAGGCTCACTCTATCATCTGATACACCTGTCATCTTCACTGCATTGCATATTTCACTAAACACTGTCAAATGGTCATAGGGATTCTCATTTGACAGGCCATGAAACGGTTTGCTTTACACCAAGTGTATAAGTGTTGGATTCATCACCATGTTGGTCGTTTGATCCGTAGGCATGACTATGCTGTTAAAATAGAAAGGGCCAACCGCATTTGATTGGTCTACAAGAGTGCATCTTGGAGGAGTTCTTTCAGCCATCTCCTTTGTTCTTCTATCTGGTGAAGGTGATAATAATCTTTCAGGGGAAGGAAACAAATCCCTAGATAGGTGTCTAACTCTCCTTCTCCCCCTTGCCTCGCTTAAGCCTTCAAGAAGAGGTTGCGTATTTTTCTTCCTCCTAGTATGTCTGGGCTCTTGCTGCATGCACAAGAAACACAAACCCTAGTAGCACTTTTTCATATTTAAAAAAATAAAAAGATAAAAAGATATATACAATGAAGTCAAACTTAATCAGTTTACACTACAAGATAAGTTAAACCACGAGTCCGAGGCAACGACGCCAAAGACTTGTTAAGTCCCTGGCATGTGTACCAGATCGTTATCAAGTAATATAAACGGGTAAGTCCGAGTATCGTTTTCCCAAAGGACTCTTAGGCGTTAACTTTCATGTAACCTAATCGCGTAAGACTTGAGAAAGGAAAAAATTTGGTGGTTATATGCAAAGAACAAAAATAAACATGCAATGAAGTTGATTCAATTGGTTTTAAGAAACTATGGATGAATGGTGTTGTTGGGGTTTACAATTTCATCTTATCCACTCTCATATAACTACTCTTCTTATTTACTTCACTTATTTATCTAATTGCCATGCAACCTTTCTAGTTTACCCTTAACCCAATCCCTTGGTGAAAAGAGCCTATTATTAATTACCGGCTTGCTATCCCTTGCCTCCCCTAGTAACCAATAATGTTATGTGATCGGAAGCAAATACAATTGACCGTCCTACCCCTATCCCTAGGCGATATTGGCATAATCAAGGAATTCCCCACCAGTTCATGACATTACCGTACGTCCCCATATCGATAAAGACAAA